>NC_142812.1:10729857-10992634 GCF_049724085.1 Artemia sp. Qi Xiang Cuo | reverse complement strand
ATTTTTAACTCTATAAACTTCGAACATTTGAACCTTTTATAATTTATAATGATGTATAATATAAATACTGTAATCTTAACTATAGTGAAGTTGCGTATGCAAGTTAGTATAGGGAAGAGTTCGATCTTTATTATATCTTTTTTTAAGAACTATGGGTTTTTATATTTCTTAACATTGGACGTGATCGTCTCTTACTAGGTTGCTAGCTACCGCTGCAACCCGGACTTAACATTGGACGTGATCGTCTCTTACTAGGTTGCTAGCTACCGCTGCAACCCGGAAAAACATTCGTAAAATGTTTCTCAATTTACAAAGATCAGCCTGCATTTTTGCCATCTTCTTGTATTTCTGAATATAATTTTTCCCTTTGTCCTTATGCGTTCGTCGGTACAACCTCGCAGATAATTTAATTTTTTCATTATAGCTTTTGTCACCCCAGTATCTACCCATTATTCTGGTAGCAACTTTTTTCTTATGTTTGTTTCGGTAATCTATATCGTTATCATACCGTTCCTTACTCTTTTGTTTGGCTGTCTCAATTTTCGCATGTCTATAAACTATATCATTATAATAACGCTGTTTGTCACTATCAATTATTACTTTTCGATACGCCTGGTTGGTTGAATACCTTTGCTTTTTTCTTTTCAAGATGCTATCTTTGTTTTTTTTTTGTGGTACTGTTTTTTTAACTTGCGTGTAGCTTGCTTGATTGAAACCATTATGTAACCATTAGTTGAATGTTTTTATGTCACGCATCAAGTATCAAGAACCTAACAAAAAATTAAACTAATTTTTTAATTTTCAGTTATTTTTCTAGTCTAAATTAAAAGATTAAAACTATTTTTCAGACACCATAAATATTTTTGCAGTTTATAACTTTAGCGATTCTGAACTAAAAACGAAAATAAAAATTAATTTTTTTAGTTTTTACTTCACGTCGCTAATTAAGTCATATATGGTTATTAGTACACAATAGGTTTTAGATATTACGTCATGTCACTTATTACGTCATATATGGTTATTGGTAGATAATCGGTAAAATATTCGCTCTTTATTATAATGGAAAGACATCAAAAATGCAGTTTGTGGTGGAAAAATTTATTCTCTTTTAGAAATAATTTATTGTAGTTACTATAGATTTTTAACCCAATTAATTTCATTTAAAATGAGCCATTGAACAACCATCTACGATGTTCCAGTGCAAAGCTATCTCTGGATACAAAGAAAAAAAAATATATCCCTTTTAGGCAGAATGTTGTAGTAGCTGCCACTTTTCTTGATTTTCAAGCCAATATATTTCCCTTGCTGTTCAAGCCAAGGGACAGAAATTTTACTATACAGGGGTTTCGGACAAGGCGGTTCTAATGGTGTACTTTTTGGTTTGATCTGACTCCCTTTTTAGGAGCTATGGGTTTTTATATTTCTTAACATTGGAGGTGATCGTCTCTTACTAGGTTGCTAGCTACCGCTGCAACTCAGATTTGATTTATGTCTAATATTCATGTAAACATCTTTAATTCTCTGTTAATAACAAGAGTTCGTAGCTCAGAGGTAGAGTAATTGACTGCAGATCGATAGATCACTGGTTCGAATCCGGTTGGACCCTTATTTTTCAGAAAATAATTATTTAATGTAATCAAGCCAATATATTTCCCTTGCTGTTCAAGCCAAGGGACAGAAAGTTTCCTATACAGGGGTTTCGGACAAGGCGGTTCTAATGGTGTACTTTTTGTTTTGATCTGACTCCTTTGTTAGGAACTATGGGTTTTTATATTTCTTAACATTGGACGTGATCGTCTCTTACTAGGTTGCTAGCTACCGTATAAAGCTATGACGACATTCATTATTTATCTAGTAGGGTTTCAGACAAGGTAGTTTCAATGATGTACTTTCGTTTTGATCTTACTCTATTTTTAGGAGTTTTGTTATATTTCTTAGCATGGGACTGATTGTCTCTTACTAGGTTGCTAGCTACTGCTGCAACCCAAATTCACATATATATTTATTTATGAGAGGCAGCCTGGCCGAGTGGTCTAAGACACTGGTGTTAGCCACCAGTCTCTTTGGAGGCGTGGGTTCAAATCTTACCGCTGGTATACGATTATGTTTGAAAGACTGCAGTGTGAAAAGACATCAAAAATGCAGTTTTTGGTGGAAAAATTTATTCTCTTTTAGAAATAATTTATTTTAGTTACTATAGATTTTTAACCCAATTAATTTCCTTTAAAATGAGCTATTGAACAACCCTCTACGATGTTCCAGTGCCAAGCTATCTGTGGAAAAGAATAAAAAAAAAGAAAAAAAGAAAAAAAAATATCCCGTTTGGGGAGAATAACGTGGTTAAAGTCAATTTTCTTGATTTTCAAGCCAATATATTTCCCTTGCTGTTCAAGCCAAGGGACAGAAAGTTTCCTATACAGGGGTTTCGGACAAGGCGGTTCCAATGGTGTACTTTTTGTTTTGATCTGACTCCTTTGTTAGGAACTATGGGTTTTTATATTTCTTAACATTGGACGTGATCGTCTCTTACTAGGTTGCTAGCTACCGCTGCAACCCGGACTACCACTGCAACCCGGATCAATGCTACGAATAGACTTCGGTCCTTACTGTAATCTCTTACTAGGTTGCTAGCTACCGCTGCAACCCGGATGTACTTTTTGTTTTGATCTGACTCCTTTGTTAGGAACTATGGGTTTTTATATTTCTTAACATTGGACGTGATCGTCTCTTACTAGGTTGCTAGCTACCGCTGCAACCCGGATTAGAAGGAAATAAGTTTTTTATATTTTAAGTACATATTAGATATTACTCACGGTACAAAAAGTTTACTTTTAGAACCGCCTTGTCCGATACCTTTACACAGGATTTCCTATAATTAACAAAATAAACCATATTACAAACAGGAAAAAGCCTACGGTTTTTTCTTCTTTGAAATAGTAAGAGACGAATCTTAACACATCAAGTAGCTAACTAAGTTCAATATATCTTACTAGGTTGGTAGCTACCGCTGCAACCCAGACTAGTTTTCAGCCATCTCTACAGCCATGATACTGAGGGAAATTACATAATCCCTATTTATGTTTCAGTTAATATGGGCTAGGTGTCGTTCTTTATTGTAATACTATAGATTTTTAACCCAATTAATTTCCTTGAAAATGCGCTATTGAACAACCCTTTACGATGTTCCAGTGCCAAGCTATCTGTGGAAAAGAAAGAAGAAAAAAAAGAAAAAAAAAAAGAAAAAAATATCCCGTTTAGGCAGAATGTTGTAGTAGCTGCCACTTTTCTTGATTTTCAAGCCAATATATTTCCCTTGCTGTTCAAGCCAAGGGACAGAAATTTTACTATGCAGGGGTTTCGGACAAGGCGGTTCTAATGGTGTACTTTTTGTTTTGATCTGACTCTTTTTTTAAGAACTATGGGTTTTTATATTTCTTAACATTGGACGTGATCGTCTCTTACTAGGTTGCTAGCTACCGCTGCAACCCGGATTTCTATTCACGTCATAGCTCTAATAAAACTATGACGACATTCATTATTTATCTAGTAGGGTTCCAGACAAGGTGGTTCTAATGATGAACTTTTGTTTTGATATACTCTATTTTTAGGAGTTCTGGGCTTTTATTTTTCTTAGCTTGCCCTGATCGTCTCTTACATGGTTGCTAGCTACCGCTGCAGCCCGGATTTACTATGGGGCGTGATCGTCTCTTACTAGGTTGCTCGCTACCGCTGCAACCCGGATTGACAACCCAGATTATGTAAACCCTGATTACAAACAGGAAAAAGCCTACGGCTTTTTCTTCTTTGGAGTAGTAAGAGACGAATCTCAAAGAATCAGGCAGAAAACTAAGACTAATGTATGCATTGGTTTGTTCTTCTAATGATCGTCTTTTAATATAATAATGTAAAAATATAAATACTGTAATCTTAACTATAGTGAAGTTGCGTATGCAAGTTAGTATAGGGAAGAGTTTGATCTTTATTATATGCAGTGTGAAAAGACATCAAAATGCAGTTTTTGGTGGAAAAATCCCGTTTAGTATACTGGAAACAAAGAAAAGAGAAAAAAAAATACCCCGTTTAGGCAGAATGTTGTAGTAGCTGCCACTTTTCTTGATTTTTTAGTACTGATTTTTTAACTTGTGTGTAGCTTGCTTTGATCTAACCATTATGTATTCATGAATGAGACCATTTACAGTTTTGACGTTTCTTATATAGTAATTATGACGTCACTGCATTAAAAATACAGTTTTTATTGGAAAAATTTATTCTCTTTTAGAAATAATTTATTTTAGTTACTATAGATTTTTAACCCAATTAATTTCCTTTAAAATGAGCTATTGAACAACCCTCTACGATGTTCCAGTGCCAAGCTATCTCTGGATACAAAAAAGAAAAAAAAAAGAAAAAAATATCTCGTTTGGGGAGAATAACGTGGTTAAAGTCAATTTTCTCGATGTTCAAGCCAATATATTTCCCTTGCTGTTCAAGCCAAGGGACAGAAAGTTTCCTATACAGGGGTTTCGGACAAGGCGGTTCTAATGGTGTACTTTTTGTTTTGATCTGACTCCTGCTTTAGGAGCTATGGGTTTTTATATTTCTTAACATTGGACGTGATCGTCTCTTACTAGGTTGCTAGCTACCGCTGCAACCCGGATTTATTATACGCTGCAATCCGGATTGCTAGCTACCGCTGCAACCCGGACTAGCTACCGCTGCAACCCGGATAATATGTTGAATTAAAAGCACTATCTTTTCAATTCAAAATTTTAAAAAGAAACTTGTTTATTTACATTCTAGCTAAAATAATGAAGATAATATGAATGAACCACAGTGTTCAGTTTCTTTGGACTTGAGTTCGTTTTTTAACTATAAATACAAACAGGAAAAAGCCTACGGCTTTTTCTTCTTTTACATAGTAAGAGACGAAACTCAAACAATCAAGTAGCTAACTAAGTCCAATGTATGGAATGGTTTGTTATTCCAGTGATCGTCTTTTAATGTATTCTAATGATGTACTTTTGTTTTGATCTGACTCTATTTTTAGGAGTTTTGTTATATTTCTTAGCATTGGACTGATCGTCTCTTACTAGATTGCTAGCTACTGCTGCAACCCGGATTCACATATATATTATTTATGAGAGTCAACCTGGCCGAGTGGTCCAAGGCACTGGTGTTAGCCACCAGTCTCTTTGGAGGCGTGGGTTCAAATTTTACCGCTGGTAAACGATTATGTTTGAAAGACTGCAGTGTGAAAAGACATCGAAAATGCAGTTTTTGGTGGAAAAATTTATTCTCTTTTAGAAATAATTTATTTTAGTTACAAAAGGTTTTTAACCCAATTAATTTCCTTTAAAATGAGCTATTGAACAACCCTCTACGATGTTCCAGTGCCAAGCTATCTCTGGAAACAAAGAAAAAAAAAAAAGAAAAAAATATCCCGTTTAGGAAGAATGTTGTAGTAGCTGCCACTTTTCTTGATTTTCAAGCCAATATATTTCCCTTTCTGTTCAAGCCAAGGGACAGAAAGTTTCCTATACAGGGGTTTCGGACAAGGCGGTTCTAATGGTGTACTTTTTGTTTTGATCTGACTCCTTTTTTAGGAACTATGGGTTTTTATATTTCTTAACATTGGACGTGATCGTCTCTTACTAGGTTGCTAGCTACCGCTGCAACCCGGACAGTTGGCTTGAGTTCAAATTCCGTATGGGGAATTCTTACTTATGATGATTTCTTAAGGAATATAATTAAAATTTCTTAATGTAATAAAAATAATTTGTTTTAATTACAAAAGGTTTTTAACCCCATTAATTTCCTTTAAAATGAGCCATTTAACAACTCTTTACGATGTTCCAGTGCCTAGCTATCTGTTGAATTACTAACCTATACTATAATTAAGTGGCGTATATAATTTAGTATAGGCAAGAGGTCGTTCTATATTATAAACAAAAATAAAAATAAAACTAATTTTTTAATTTTCAGGTATTTTGTTAGTTTGAATGAAAAGATTAAAATTATTGCTCAGATATCTTATATTTTTGCAGTTTACATAATAACTTCAGTGATTCTAAACTGAAAAAAAAAATATATAAAAAAATTGAATTTTTTGGTCTGGAAATACATATTAAATCCCACGTCGGGTAGTTAGAACCAAACCAAAAATAAAACTAATTTTAAAATTTTAAGGTATTTTTCTAGCTTGAATTGAAAGATTCAAACTATTGCTCGGATACCATGGATATTTTTGCAGTTTAAACAAGCTGCAAAGAACGCATAAGTACAAAATTAAAAGTTTATATTCAGAAGTCCAAAAAGATGGCAACAATGCAGGCTGATCTTTGTAATTGAGAAACATTTTACGAATGTTTTACCGGGATTACGAAAAATATTCAAAATTGCAGATTAAAATTCTCTCAGAAAGAGCGGATTTATTCATGTCATAGCTCTAATAAAACTATGACGACATTCATTATTTATCTAGCAGGGTTTCAGACAAGGTGCTAATGATGTACTTTTGTTTTGATATGACTATATTTTTTTTATATTTCTTAGCATTGGACTGATCGTTTCTTACTAGGTTGCTAGGTAATGCTGCAACCCGGATTCAAATATATAGTTATGAGAGGCAGCGTGGCCGAGTGGTCCAAGGCGCTAGTGCTAGCCACCAGTCTCTTCGGAGGCGTGGGTTCAAATCTTACCGCTGGTATACGATTATGATTTATGTACAAAAATCAAATATCTTTAACAAGAGTGAAGTATAAAAATACATCAAAAATGCAGTTTTTAGTGGAAAAATTTATTCTCTTTTAGAAATAATTTATTTTAGTTACAAAAGATTTTTAACCCAATTAACTTCCTTTAAAATGAGCCATTGAACAACTCTCTCCGATGTTCCAGTGCCAAGGTATCTGTGGAAAAGAAAACGAAAGAAAAAAGAAAAAAATATGCCGATTAGGCAGAAAGTTGTAGTAGCCGCCACTTTTCTTGATTTTCAAGCCAATATATTTCTCTTGCTGTTCAAGCCAAATGACAGAAAGTTTCCTTTACATGGGTTTCGGACAAGGTAGTTCTAATGGTGTACTTTTTGTTTTGATATGACTTTCCGGGTTGCAGCGGTAGCTGCAACCCGGAAATATAAAAATCCATAACTCCTAAACAAATAGCTCTAATATAAAGCTATGACGACATTCATTATTTATCTAGTAGGGTTTCAGTCAAGGTAGTTCTAATGATGTACTTTTGTTTTGATCTTACTCTATTTTTAGGAGTTTTGGGTTTTTATATTTCCTAGCATGGGACTGATCGTCTCTTACTAGGTTATTAGCTACTGCTGCAACCCAAATTATAAGAGGCAGCCTGGCCGAGTGGTCCAAGACACTGGTGTTAGCCACCAGTCTCTTCAGAGGCGTGGGTTCAAATCTTACCGCTGGTATACGATTATGTTTGAAAGACTGCAGTGTGAAAAGACTATCAAAAATGCAGTTTTTGGTGGAAAAATTTATTCTCTTTTAGAAATAATTTATTTTAGTTACTATAGATTTTTAACGAATTAATTTCCTTTAAAATGAGCTATTGAACAACCCTCTACGATGTTCCAGTGCCAAGCTATCTGTGGAAAAGAAAAAAGAAAAGAGAAAAAAATATCCCGTTTGGGGAGAATAACGTGGTTAAAGTCAATTTTCTTGATTTTCAAGCCAATATATTTCCCTTGCTGTTCAAGCCAAGGGACAGAAAGTTTCCTATACAGGGGTTTCGGACAAGGCGGTTCTAATGGTGTACTTTTTGTTTTGATCTGACTCCTTTGTTAGGAACTATGGGTTTTTATATTTCTTAACATTGGACGTGATCGTCTCTTACTAGGTTGCTAGCTACCGCTGCAACCCGGAAAAGACCCAGAAGATATTTTCAATTAGTAACATTTTCGTTTTTTTTTCTTGTTTTTTCTTAGTTGTTTAGTTGTAGCGCTTTACTTAGTTGTACCAGCAGCTGTTGGCTCTACTTTATAGTCCTGTTACTATAGGCTATAGCTCATTCCTTAATATAAAATGTAATAAAAATAATTTGTTTTAATTACAAAAGGTTTTTAACCCAATTAATTTCCTTTAAAATGAGCCATTGAACAACTCTCTTCGATGTTCCAGTGCCATGCTATCTGTTGAATTACTAACCTATACTATAATTAAGTGGCGTATAAAATTTAGTATAGGCAAGAGGTCGTTCTTTATTATAAAACTCCTTCGATACGAAGTGCCTGACTGAAGAAGAAAAAACACATTGTGCCTACATCGTTCTTTACTCAGGCAGTGCTATGCGCTGCCTATGACAATAAACTGATTACACACAGGAAAAAGCCTACTGCTTTTTCTTCTTTGAAATAGTAAGAGACGAGTCTCAAACAATCAAGTAGCTAGCTAATTCCAATGTATGCAATTGTTTGTTATTCCAATGATCGTCTTTTATTGTAACTATTGCTCGGATACCATGGATATTTTTGCAGTTTACACAAGATGCAAAGAACGCACAGGCTGATCTTTGTAAATTGAGAAAAATTTTACGAATGTTTTACCGGGATTACGAAAAATATTCAAAATTAAAGATTAAAATTATCTCTGAAAGAATAGATTTTGTTGAAAAGTCAGCTAGAGATGCTTTTGCAAAACTTCCTAGTAATATCCAAAAGAAATGTTGCATGTTTAGTGAAAAGCTTCCAAGGTATGGACCGGCAACTGTGGAACAGTTTACAGATGTAATGGGAAATCTTATACATCACTGTGAATATATGGAGCCATAATTGTCCTTTACTTAGTTTCAGCTTAAATTCGATGATCGAGCCTTTATGCAATACGCCTCCGTATATTCACTGTGTTGTCGAACATTTTCCATTGCATCTATAAACTGTTCCGCAGTTGCCAATCCATACCTTGGAAGCTTTTCGTTAAACTGACAACATTTCTTTTGGATATTACTATGAAGCTTTGCCAAAGAATTTCTAGCCGACTTTTCAACAGCATCCGCTCTTTCAAAGAGAATTTTAATCTGTAATTTTGAATACTTTTCATGATCCCGATAAAACATGCGTAAAATGTTTCTCAATTTGCAAAGATCAGCCTTCATTTTTGCCATCTTCTTGTATTTCTGAATGTAATTTTTCCCTTTGTCCTTATGCGTTCTTCGGTACAACCTCGCAGAGAATTTAATTTTTTCATTATAGCTTTTGTCACCCCAGTATCTACCCATTATTCTGGTAGCAACTTTTTTCTTATGTTTGTTTCGGTAATCTTTATCGTTATCATACCGTTCCTTACTCTTTTGTTTGGCTCTCTCATTTTTCGCATCTCGATACGCCTTGTCGGTTGAATACCTTTGCTTTTCTCTTTTCAAGATGTTGTCTCTGTTTTTTGTATAGTAATATTTTTTTAAATTACGTATAACTCTATTAGAACGCATCTTATTACAAAACAAGAAATAATATTCTCATCTAATTGAAACTTTTTAAGACTCGTATCATGTACCCATAATCTAACAAAAAATTAAACTAATTTTTAAATTTTCAGGTATTTTGTTAGTTTGAATTAAAAGATTAAAATTATTGCTCATATATCATAAATATTTTTGCAGTTTACATAATAACTTTAGCGATTCTAAACTGAAAAATGAAATATATTAAAAAATTGAATTTTTTTTTCTGAAAATACATAGTAAATTCCACATCGGGTAGTTAGAACCTAACTAAAAATAAAACTAATTTTAACATTTTCAGGTATTTTTCTAGCTTGAATTGAAATATTCAAACTATTGCTCGGATACCATGGATATTTTGCAGTTTACACAAGCTGCAAAGAACGCATAAGGGCAAAATTAAAAATTATATTCAGAAGTCCAAAAACATGGCAACAATGCTGACTGATCTTAGTAAATTTAGAAAAATTTTACGAATTTTTTACCGGGATTACGAAAAATATTCAAAATTAAAGATTAAAATTATCTCTGAAAGAATGGATTTTGTTGAAAAGTCAGCTAGAGATGCTTTCGCAAAACTTCATAGTAATATCCAAAAGAAATGTTGCATGTTTAGTGAAAAGCTTCCAAGGTATGAACCGGCAACTGTGGAACAGTTTATAGATGTAATGGGAAATTTTATAGATCACTGTGAATATATGGAGGCATAATTGTTCTTTACTTAGTTTCAGCTTTAATTCGATGATCCAGACTTTATGTACTAACTACATCCAAAGACTATGACGTCATTGTTTAATATTGTATATAAAAAATTTAGTTTTTCGTAAAAAAAATTAATAAAAAAAAAAAATTAAGTACAAATAAAGCTAGATCTAGAGATTTCCTTTAAAATGAGCCATTGAACAACTCTCTACGATGTTCCAGTGCCAAGCTATCTGTGAAAAAGAAAGAAAAAAATATCCCGTTTGTGGAGAATAACGTGGTAAAAGTCAATTTTCTTGATTTTCAAGCCAATATATTTTCTTTGTTATTCAAGCCAAAGGGCGGTAAGTTTCCTTTATAGGGGTTTCGGACAAGGCGGTTCTAATGGTGTACTTTTTGTTTTGATCTGACTCTTTTTTTAGGAGTTGGGGGGTTTTATATTTATTAACATTGGAGGTGATCGTCTCTTACTAGGTTGCTAGCTACCGCAGCAACCCGGATCTTTTAATGTAACAAAAAATATAAATACTGTAATCTTAACTATAGTAAAGTTGCGTATGCAAGTTAGTATAGGGAAGAGTTTGATCTTTATTATACTGGAAACAAAGAAAAGAGAAAAAAATATCCAGTTTAGGCAGAATGTTGTAGTAGCTGCCACTTTTCTTGATTTTTTAGTACTGATTTTTTAACTTGCGTGTAGCTTGCTTTGATCTAGCCATTATGTATTCATGAATGAGACCATTTACAGTTTTGACGTTTCTTATATAGCAATTATGACGTCACTGCATCAAAAATACAGTTTTTATTGGAATAATTTATTCTCTTTTAGAAATAATTTATTTTAGTTACTATAGATTTTTAACCCAATTAATTTCCTGTAAAATGAGCTATTGAACAACCCACTACGATGTTCCAGTGCCAATCTATTTCTGGAAACAAAAAAAGAAAAAAAAAAATATCCCGTTTTGGAAGACTAACGAGGTTAAAGTAAATTTTCTTGATTTTCAAGCCAATATATTTCCCTTGATGTTCAAGCCAAGGGACAGAAATTTCCTATACAGGGGTTTTGGACAAGGCGGTTCTAATGGTGTACTTTTTGTTTTGATCTGACTCCTTTTTTAGGAACTATGAGTTTTTATATTTCTTAACATTGGACGTGATCGTCTCTTACTAGGTTGCTAGCTACCGCTGCAACCCGGATTGCTAGCTACCACTGCAACCCGGATTATGTAATACTAATACATCCAACGACTATGACGTCATTGATCAATATTGTATATAAAAAATTTTGTTTTTCGTAAAAAACAATTAATTGAAAAAAAATTAAGTGCAAAAGATGCTAGATCTAGAGATTTCCTTTAAAAATGAGCCATTGAACAACTCTCTACGATGTTCCAGTGCCAAGCTATCTGTGGAAAAGAAGAAAGAAAAAAATATCCCGTTTAGGCAGAATGTTGTAGTAGCTGCCACTTTTTTTGATTTTCAAGTCAATATATTTCCCTTGTTGTTCAAGCCAAGGAAAGGTAAGTTTCCTATATAGGGATTTCGGACAAGGCAGTTGGAATAGTGTAATTTTTGTTTTTATCTGACTCTTTTTTTAGGAACTATGGGTTCTTATATTTCTTAACATTGGACGTGATCGTCTCTTACTAGGTTGCTAGCTACCGCTGCAACCCGGATGTGAAAAGACATCAAAAATGCAGTTTTTGGTGGAAAAATTTATTCTCTTTTAGAAGTAATTTTTTTTAGTTACCATGGATTTTCAACCCAATTAATTTCCTTTAAAATAAGCTATTGAACAACTCTCTACGATGTTCCAGTGCCAAGCTAACTGTGGAAAAGAAAAAAGAAAAAAAGAAAAAAATATCTCGTTTAGGCAGAATGTTATAGTAGCTGCCACTTTTCTTGATTTTCAAGCCAATATATTTTCCTTGCTGTTCAAACCAAGGGACAGAAAGTTTCCTATACAGGGGTTTTGGACAAGGCGGTTCTAATGGTGTACTTTTTGTTTTGATCTGACTCCTCTGTTAGGAACTATGGTTTTTTAAATTTCTTAACATTGGACGTGATCGTCTCTTACTAGGTTTCTAGCTACCGCTGCAACCCAGATTTTTAGGAACTATGGGTTTTTATATTTCTTAACATTGGACGTGATTGTTTCTTACTAGGTTGCTAGCTACCTCTGCAACCCAGAAAACAAAAAGGAAAATATTACAAACAGGAAAAAGACTACGGCTTTTTCTTCTTTGAAATAGTAAGAGACGAACCTCAAACGATCAAGTAGCTAACTAAGTCTAATGTATGCAATAATTTTTTATTCCAATTATCCTCTTTTAATGTAATAATTGACAAACACCATTTATGATGAGATATATCGGTTCTTTATGTAATCCTTTAAAATGAGCTATTGAACAATTCTACGATGTTCCAGTGCAAAGCTATCTGTGGAAAAGAAAGAAAAAAAAATATGCCTTTGAGGCAGAATACTGTAGTAGCTATCACTTTTCTTGATTTTTAAGCCAAAATATTTCCCTTGCTTTTCAAGCCAAGGGACAGAAAGTTTACTATACAGGGGTTTCGGACAAGGCAGTTCTAATGGTGTACTTTTTGTTTTGATCTGACTCCTTTGTTAGGAGCTATGGGTTTTTATATTTCTTAACATTGGACGTGATCGTCTCTTACTAGGTTGCTAGCTACCGCTGCAACCCGGATAATATATTTCTTAACATTGGACGTGATCGTCTCTTACTAGGTTGCTATCTACCGCTGCAACCCGGATTTCCTTTAAAATGAGCTATTATACAGCTCTCTATGATTTTCCAGTGCCCAGCTAGCTGAGGAGAAATAAAAAGCGGAAAGAAAAAAAATATCCTGTTTGTGGAGAATAACATGGTTAAAGTCAATTTTCTTGATTTTCAAGCCAATATATTTTTTTTGTTATTCAAGCCAAACGACCGTAAGTTTCCTGTACAGGGGTTTTGGACATGGTGGTTCTAATGGTGTACTTTTTGTTTTGATCTGACTGTTTTTTTTAGGAGTTAGCGATTTTTATATTTCTTAATAATGGACGTGATCGTCTCTTATTAGGTTGCTAGCTACCGCTGCAACCTGCAAGACAGTATAGGCAAGAGGTCGTTCCTTATTATAAAATCTGTGGAAACGAAAGAAGAAAAAAATATGCCGTTTGTGGAGAATAAATTGGTTAAAGTCAATTTTCTTGATATTCAAGCCAATATATTTTCTTTGTTATTCAAGCCAAAGGACGGTAAGTTTCTTATATAGTTGTTTCGGACAAGGCGGTTCTAATGGTGTACTTTTTGTTTTGATCTGACTCTTTTTTTAGGAGTTAGGGCTTTTTATATTTCTTAACATTGGACGTGATCGTCTCTTACTAGGTTGCTAGCTACCGCTGCAACACAGAAAGAAAGAAAAAATATCCCGTTTATGGAGAATAACGTGGTTAAAGTCAATTTTCTTGATTTTCAAGCCAATATATTTTCTTTGTTATTCAAGCCAAAGAACGGTAAATTTGCTATTTAGAAGTTTTGGACAAGGCGGTTCTAATAGTGTACTTCTTGTTTTGATCTGAATCTTTTTTTTAGGAGTTATGGGTTACTTTAGTTTTTACTATGGGGCGTGATCTTCTCTTACTAAGTTGCTAGCTACCACTGCAACCCGGATTTGTTCTTTACCATAATGAACTATCTCAGTCCTTTATGTAAACCTTACTAACCTATACTATAGTTAAGTGGCCTATATAATTTAGTATAGGCAAGAGGTCGTTCTTTATTATAACTATTTTTAGGAGTTATGGATTATTGTATTTCTTAACATTGGACGTGATCGTCTCTTACTAGGTTACTAGCTATTGCTGCAACCTGGATTTTACTATAAAAGAGCTTCACACACCCATACACACCTTTTAGTTGGTATGGTGTGCTTTGCAGTTCAATTAGTATAGGCTAAAGTTCGTTCTTTACTATAAATACTTAAAACGTTCCCATTTACGGTATCGAGCCTTTATGTAATTTCAAGCCTATATATTTTTTTTGTTATTCAAGCCAAAGGACGGTAAGGTTTTGTATACAGAAGTTTTAGACAAGGCGGTTCTGATAGTGAACTTCTTGTTTTGATCTGAATCTTTTTAGTTAGGAGTTATGGGTTTTTATATTTCTTAACATTGGACGTGATCGTCTCTTACTAGGTTGCTGGATATCGTTGCAACCCGGATTTCCTAATTATCGTATTTTAATATAATAACTTCAGTTACTTTCGTTCTTTAATGTTATTGGACGTGATCGTCTCTTACTAGGTTGCTAGCTACCACTGCAACCCGGATTAACATGAAATTTGCAGTTTTTCGTAAAAGAAATGATTCTATCTTAAAAATTATTTATTTTGACTACAAAAGGTTTTTAACCCCATTAATTTCCTTTATAATGAGCCATTGATCAACTCTCTACGATGCCCCAGTGCCAAGCTATCTGTAGAATTACTAACCTATACTATAATTAAGTGGCGTATAAAATTTAGTGTAGGCAAGAGGTTGTTCTTTATTATAATTCTTCTTTGGAGTAGTAAAAGACGAATCTCAAAGAATAAGGGAGCTAACTAAGTCCAATGTATGCAATGATTTGTTCTTGTAATGATCGTCTTTTAATATAATATTTTTAACCCCATTAATTTCCTTTAAAATGAGACATTGAACAACTCTCTACGATGTTCCGGTGCCATTATAATACTTGTCGAAATATGACCTTGTATAAATATTGCATTCACTTATTACGTCACATATGGTTATCTTTTAATGTATTATTACAAACAGGAAAAAGCCTAAGACTTTTTCTTCTATGGAATAGTAAGAGACGAACTTCAAAGAATCAGGCAGCTAACTAAGTCCAATATAAGCAATGGTTTGTTCTTCTAATTATCATCTTTTAATTTGGCGTTTCTTACTATGTTGCTAGCTACCACTGCTACCCGGATTATGTAATTAATAGGTTGCTAGCTACCGCTGCAACCTAGATATTCTTATTTCTGCTACTATGGGCTAAGGTTCGTTCTTTACTGTAATTTGATCTGACTCCTTTGTTAGGAACTATGGGTTTTTATATTTCTTAACATTGGACGTGATCGTCTCTTACTAGGTTGCTAGCTAGCGCTGCAACCCTGTTACTTAAAACGTTCCCATTTACGGTATCGAGCCTTTATGTAATTTCAAGCCTATATATTTTTTTTGTTATTCAAGCCAAAGGACGGTAAGGTTTTGTATACAGAAGTTTTAGACAAGGCGGTTCTAATAGTGAACTTCTTGTTTTGATCTGAATCTTTTTAGTTAGGATTTATGGGTTTTTATATTTCTTAACATTGGACGTGATCGTCTCTTACTAGGTTGCTGGATATCGTTGCAACCCGGATTTCCTAATTATCGTATTTTAATATAATAACTTCAGTTACTTTCGTTCTTTAATGTAATTGGACGTGATCGTCTCTTACTAGGTTGCTAGCTACCCCTGCAACCCGGATTAACATGAAATTTGCAGTTTTTCGTAAAAGAAATGATTCTATTTTAAAAATTATTTATTTTGACAGCAAAAGGTTTTTAACCCCATTAATTTCCTTTATAATGAGCCATTGATCAACTCTCTACGATGCCCCAGTGCCAAGCTATCTGTAGAATTACTAACCTATACTATAATTAAGTGGCGTATAAAATTTAGTGTAGGCAAGAGGTTGTTCTTTATTATAATTCTTCTTTGGAGTAGTAAAAGACGAATCTCAAAGAATAAGGGAGCTAACTCAGTCCAATGTATGCAATGATTTTTTCTTGTAATGATCGTCTTTTAATATAACATTTTTAACCCCATTAATTTCCTTTAAAATGAGACATTGAACAACTCTCTACGATGTTCCGGTGCCATTATAATACTTGTCGAAATATGAACGTGTATAAATATTGCATTCACTTATTACGTCACATATGGTTATCTTTTAATGTATTATTACAAACAGAAAAAAGCCTAAGACTTTTTCTTCTATGGAATAGTAAGAGACAAACTTCAAAGAATCAGCCAGCTAACTAAGTCCAATATAAGCAATGGTTTGTTCTTCTAATGATCATCTTTTAATTTGGCGTTTCTTACTAGGTTGCTAGCTACCACTGCTACCCGGACTATGTAATTAATAGGTTGCTAGCTACCGCTGCAACCTAGATATTCTTATTTCTGCTACTATGGGCTAAGGTTCGTTCTTTACTGTAAATAATTACAAAAGGTTTTTAACCCCATTAATTTCTTTTAAAATGAGCCATTGAACAACTCTCTACGATGTTCCAGTGCAAAGCTTTCTTTTGAATTACTAACCTTTATAATGAGCCATTGATCAACTCTCTACGATGCCCCAGTGCCAAGCTATCTGTTGAATTACTAACCTATACTATAATTAAGTGGCGTATAAAATTTAGTATAGGCAAGAGGTCGTTCTTTATTATAACATCAAAACCTTTCTTATTTGAAAGGGATCTTAGACTCTTCAATTGGTATTTTGTCTTTATCTGCTCACAACTGTCACAATGCATTGTGGGGTATACATCCCTAATGTTAGCTACCTTATCAAGGCTCTCACCAAATAATTTTATTATTGTATTTTCATCCACAGAAACTCTAATATTGCTATCACCGTAAATGAAGTCTTGACTATTATTACGACAGACTCTACTTGACACTTCTTCTATGTAATGACTTAGTTCCTTGTACGAGCCCTCGACTTTTAGTAGATTAATATGTTGTATAATCTTACATTTTGATACTGCCTTATATACGCTATTAATGAAACAGTTCAAGACAGGAAAATGTGGAGCTAGTGCCCTTAGAGAACGCAAATAGCTCTGACATCCCTCATTTGGGCTACAGTATAACGAATGCCCATGCTTTCTTGTGTCCCTGTAATTGATTTCACAATAATCCAAGCCGCCAAGGTAGAAATTAACCACTTTGTCAGTTGAAAATTTTAATGCTATATTATTTTCAAGGATATCAAAAAGAATTTGACATAATTCAATATCCGTCGGATAGAGCTTGCAGATATCAGGGTGACATTGCCAAGTAACCTGCTGCCCAATTTTTGGTTTTGAATGTTTACTCAGATTGTTATAGGTGACTTCAGCCATCATAATTTCCTTGTCAGATCTAGATTCAGAGCATTCTTCAATAGTTGTCTCGTACTTTTCAGGACAGTTTGTTCTACTACACAGAGAATTTTTTGCCAAATATTCAGTAGAACTAAAAGAACTGTTTAAAACACAGTTAGAAATGCTTTTTTCTTGAGTCGGTGTTCCAGGAATTTGTTCTAAATCATTAGTCTTACAAACACATTTACTAATAACCCTAACAGGCTCGTTTTCGCCATAATTGAAAAACATTGCTTTTCCTTCGCTGTTGATAAGTATGCTTGTATATATGTTTTTATTGCTGCTACATAAACTGCAATTGCTCCTTCCAAAATTAATATACGAATTTTCAAAGAAGTACGCCTCCGTATATTCACTGTGTTGTCGAACATTTTCCATTGCATCTGTAAACTGTTCCGCAGTTGCCAATCCATACCTTGGAAGCTTTTCATTAAACTGACAACATTTCTTTTGGATATTACTATGAAGCTTTGCCAAGGCATTTCTATCTGACTTTTCAACAGCATCCGCTCTTTCAAAGAGAATTTTAATCGGTAATTTTGAATACGTTTCGTGATCCTGGTAAAACATGCGTAAAATGTTTCTCAATTTACGAAGATCAGCCTGCATTTTTGCCATCTTCTTGTATTTCTGAATGTAATTTTTCCCTTTGTCCTTATGCGTTCTTCGGTACAACCTCGCAGAGAATTTAATTTTTTCATTATAGCTTTTGTCACCCCAGTATCTACCCATTATTCTGGTAGCAACTTTTTTCTTATGTTTGTTTCGGTAATCTTCATCATTATCATACCGTTCCCTGCTCTTTTGTCTAGCCTGCTCAATTGTTGCTTCTCTATAAAGTTTATCATTGTGATAACGCTCCTTGATCTTTTGTCTAGCCTGCTCAATTCTTGCTTCTCTGTAATGTTCATCATTACCATACCGTTCCTTGATCTTTTGTTTGGCTGTCTCAATTTTTGCATGTCTATAATCTTCATCATTGTGATAACGTTCCCTGCTCTTTTGTCTAGCCTGCTCAATTGTTGCTTCTCTATAAAGTTTATCATTGTGATAACGCTCCTTGATCTTTTGTTTAGCCTGCTCAATTCTTGCTTCTCTGTAATGTTCATCATTACCATACCGTTCCTTGATCTTTTGTTTGGCTGTCTCAATTTTTGCATGTCTATAATCTTCATCATTGTGATAACACATCTTGCTGTTTTCTTTTGCTCTCTCAATTATTACTTCTCGATACGCCTGGTCGGTTGAATACCTTTGTTTTGCTCTCTCAATTTTTACTTCTCGATACGCCTGGTCGGTTGAATACCTTTGCTTTTCTCTTTTCAAGATACTAGCTCTGTTGTTTGTGTAGTACTCTTTCTTCAAATTGCGTATAGCTTGCTTCGATCTAACCATTATTCTAATCAAGAATGAGAGAATTTTCAGTTTTGACTTTCCTTATATACTAATTATGACGTCACTCTATTCACGTCATAGCTCTAATATAAAACTATGATGACGTTCATTATTTATCTAGTAGGGTTTCAGACAAGGTATTTCTAATGATGTACTTTTGTTTTGATCTGACTCTATTTTTAGGAGTTTTGGGTTTTTATATTTCTTAGCATTGGACTGATCGTCTATTACTAGGTTGCTAGCTACTGCTGCAACCCAAATTCACATATATATTTATTTATGAGAGGCAGCCTGGCCGAGTGGTCCAAGGCACTGGTGTTAGCCACCAGTCTCTTCAGAGGCGTGGGTTCAATTCTTACCGCTGGTATACGATTATGTTTGAAAGACTGCAGTGTGAAAAGACATCAAAAATGCAGTTTTTGGTGGAAAAATTTATTCTCTTTTAGAAATAATTTATTTTAGTTACTATAGATTTTTAACCCAATTAATTTCCTTGAAAATGCGCTATTGAACAATCCTTTACGATGTTCCAGTGCCAAGCTATCTGTGGAATAGAAAAAAGAAAAAAAAAGAAAAAAAAAGAAAAAAATATCCCGTTTAGGCAGAATGTTGTAGTAGCTGCCACTTTTCTTGATTTTCAAGCCAATATATTTCCCTTGCTGTTCAAGCCAAGGGACAGAAATTTTACTATGCAGGGGTTTCGGACAAGGCGGTTCTAATGGTGTACTTTTTGTTTTGATCTGACCCTTTTTTTAAGAACTATGGGTTTTTATATTTCTTAACATTGGACGTGATCGTCTCTTACTAGGTTGCTAGCTACCGCTGCAACCCGGATATTCATCTAGTAGGGTTTCAGACAAGGTAGTTCTAATGATGTACTTTTGTTTTGATCTTACTCTATTTTTAGGAGTTTTGGGTTTTTATATTTCTTAGCATGGGACTGATCGTCTCTTACTAGGTTGCTAGCTACTGCTGCAACCCAAATTATAAGAGGCAGCCTGGCCGAGCGGTCCAAGACACTGGTGTTAGCCACCAGTCTCTTCGGAGGCGTGGGTTCAAATCTTACCGCTGGTATACGATTATGTTTGAAAGACTGCAGTGTGAAAAGACATCAAAAATGCAGTTTTTGGTGGAAAAATTTATTCTCTTTTAGAAATAATTTATTTTAGTTACTATAGATTTTTAACCCAATTAATTTCCTTCAAAATGAGCTATTGAACAACCCTCTACGATGTTCCAGTGCCAAGCTATCTGTGGAAAAGAAAAAAAGAAAAAAAAAGAAAAAAATATCCCGTTTAGGCAGAATGTTGTAGTAGCTGCCACTTTTCTTGATTTTCAAGCCAATATCTTTCCCTTGCTGTTCAAACCAAGAGACAGAAAGTTTCCTATACAGGGGTTTCGGACAAGGCGGTTCTAATGGTGTACTTTTTGTTTTGATCTGACTCCTCTGTTAGGAACTATGGGTTTTTATATTTCTTAACATTGGACGTGATCGTCTCTTACTAGGTTGCTAGCTACCGCTGCAACCCGGATTTATGTATCCACGCCCCTCTAAAAACTAGAAACACAAAAATCGAACAAGATTTGACTCACAAGATTGGTTTTGTAAGGAGCAATAGATCTTTAGGAATATTCTTAAATTGTTTCCGCAATGCCTAACGTAGATAACCGGTAACCTTTGTTTTATTCGCACAGTATTTCCCCGATGTGCTTGTGATTGCACGATAGGTTTCAAAATAGCTGTCCTTAAAATGGGCTTAAATTTGTAACAAAAATCTACGAATTGCAAGCAAAACAGGGTGAGTAGAAACCGCTATGGGAAAGGAAAAATTGGCGAAAATCAACTAATTTTAAAATCCATTTTCGGCAAAGCACGAATGGAAGTCGACTTATTCAACGGAGATACATTAAAGGAATCATTCCTTTATTCAATATTAATTCCTTACTACAGGTGGATTTGAATCCACAAACCTCAAATCACGACATACAATTTCATCCAATGTACTGTAGTAAGGTATTCAACAATTTGATTTTTCCATAAAGTTATGTATACATGGATAAATAGATTTTGATTAACTTATTCTAATGGCAATCTTTGGCAATTCCAATTGAATCATTTTAAATTAGAGTATAGATAAGACTATGTTATCATTATATGATAATCAATATCAGTTTTTAGTTCTATATATACTCTAATAAAACTATGACGACATTCATTATTTATCTAGTAGGGTTTCAGACAAGGTGGTTCTAATGATGTACTTTTGTTTTGATCTGACTCTATTTTTAGGAGCTCTGGGTTTTTTTATTTCTTAGCATTGGACTGATCATCTCTTACTAGGTTGCTAGCTACTGCTGTAACCCGGATTCACATTTATAGTTATGAGAAGCAGCGTGGCTGCGTGGGCCAAGATGCTGGTGTTAGCCACCAGTATCTTTGGAGGCGAGGGTTTAAATCTTACCGCTAGTATAATCATGATTTATGTAAAAAAATCAAATATCTTTGAAAAGACTGAAGTATGAAAAGACATCGAAAATGCAGTTTTTAGTCGAAAAATTTATTCTCTTTTAGAAAAAATTTATTTTAGTTACAAAAGATTTTTAACCAATTAATTTCCTTTGAAATGAGCCATTGAACAACTCTCTACGATGTTCCAGTGCCAAGCTATCTGTGGAAAAGAAAGAAGGAAAAAAATATGCCGTTTAGTCAGAATGTTGTAGTAGCCGCCACTTTTCTTGATTTTCAAGCCAATAGATTTCCCTTGCTGTTCAAGCCAAGCGCTAGCGCGCTGCCTATGATTAAAAACAGGAAAAAGCCTACGGCTTTTTTCTTCTTTGAAATAGTAAGAGACGAACCTCAAGCAATCAAGCAGCTAACTAAGTCCAATTTATGCAGCGGTATGTTATTCCAATGATCGTCTTTTAATGTAAACTCCTTTGTTAGGAACTATGGGTTTTTATATTTCTTAACATTGGACGTGATCGTCACTTACTAGGTTGCTAGCTACCGCTGCAACCCAGATTAGACGTAATCCTCTCTTGCTATGTTGCTAGCTACCGCTGTGACATGGATCTTAAGTGATAATATCTTAATATTTCAATTACTATGGGCTAGAGTTTGTTCTTTACTATAATCACCCAGTTGGCTTGAGTTCAATTTCCGCATGGGAAATTTTTACTTATGATGATTTCTTAAGGAATATAATTAGAATTTCTTAATGTAATAAAAATAATTTGTTTTAATTACAAAAGGTTTTTAACCCCATTAATTTCCTTTAAAATGAGCCATTGAACAACTCTCTACGATGTTCCAGTGCAAAGCTTTCTTTTGAATTACTAACCTATACTATAATTAAGTGGCATATAAATTTATTTATCTAGTAGGGTTTCAGACAAGGTAGTTCTAATGATGTACTTTTGTTTTGATCTTACTCTATGTTTAGGAGTTTTGGGTTTTTATATTTCTTAGCATTGGACTGATCGTCTCTTACTAGGTGGCTAGCTACTGCTGCAACCCAAATTGTTAGAGGCAGCCTGGCCTAGTGGTCCAAGGCACTGGTGTTAGCCACCAGTCTCTTCGGGGGCGTGAGTTCAAATCTTACCGCTGGTATACGATTATGTTTGAAAGACTGCAGTATGGAAAGACATCAAAAATGCAGTTTTTGGTGGAAAAATTTATTCTCTTTTAGAAATAATTTATTTCAGTTACTATAGATTTTTAACCCAATTAATTTTCTTTAAAATGAGCTATTGAAAAACGCTCTACGATGTTCCAGTGCCAAGCTATCTGTGGAAAAGAAAAAAAGAAAAAAAAAGGAAAAAAATATCCTGTTTAGGCAGAATGTTGTAGTAGCTGCCACTTTTATTGATTTTAAAGCCAATATATTTCCCTTGCTGTTCAAGCCAAGAGACAGAAAGTTTTCTATACAGGGGTTTCGGACAAGGCGGTTCTAATGGTGTACTTTTTGTTTTGATCTGACTCCTCTGTTAGGAACTATGGGTTTTTATATTTCTTAACATTGGACGTGATCGTCTCTTACTAGGTTGCTAGCTACCGCTGCAACCCGGATGAATTTGATCTGAGTGCTTTGTTCGGAACTATGGGTTTTTATATTTCTTAACATTGGAGGTGATCGTCTCTTACTAGGTTGCTAGCTACCGCTGCAACCCGGATTCTTTACTCTAATAATAATTGACAAACACCATTTTTGATAAGTTATATCGGTCCTTTATGTAATCTAATCGTGTACTTTTTAGTCTGATCTGATTCTATTTTTAGGAGTTATGGATTATTGTATTTCTTAACATTGGACGTGATCGTCTCTTACTAGGTTGCTAGCTATTGCTGCAACCTGGATTTTACTATAAAAGCGCTTCACACACCCATACACACCTTTCAGTTGGTATGGTGTGCTTTGCAGTTCAATTAGTATAGGCTAAAGTTCGTTCTTTACTATAAACACTTAAAACGTTCCCATTTACGGTATCGAGCCTTTATGTAATTTCAAGCCTATATATTTTTTTTGTTATTCAAGCCAAAGGACGGTAAGGTTTTGTATACAGAAGTTTTAGACAAGGCGGTTCTGATAGTGAACTTCTTGTTTTGATCTGAATCTTTTTAGTTAGGAGTTATGGGTTTTTATATTTCTTAACATTGGACGTGATCGTCTCTTACTAGGTTGCTGGATATCGTTGCAACCCGGATTTCCTAATTATCGTATTTTAATATAATAACTTCAGTTACTTTCGTTCTTTAATGTAATTGGACGTGATCGTCTCTTACTAGGTTGCTAGCTACCACTGCAACCCGGATTAACATGAAATTTGCAGTTTTTCGTAAAAGAAATGATTCTATCTTAAATATTATTTATTTTGACTACAAAAGGTTTTTAACCCCATTAATTTCCTTTATAATGAGCCATTGATCAACTCTCTACGATGCCCCAGTGCCAAGCTATCTGTAGAATTACTAACCTATACTATAATTAAGTGGCGTATAAAATTTAGTGTAGGCAAGAGGTTGTTCTTTATTATAATTCTTCTTTGGAGTAGTAAAAGACGAATCTCAAAGAATAAGGGAGCTAACTAAGTCCAATGTATGCAATGATTTGTTCTTGTAATGATCGTCTTTTAATATAATATTTAAAATTTTCAGGATTATTCTAGTTTCAGTTAACAAATGAATTTTTTGTTAAAACCCCCCAAAAATTACTGCATTTTATATAATAATGGATAATTATATAAAAAAAACCGTATTGACAAACACCATTTATGATGAACTATATTGGTCCTTTATGTAATAATAAAAATAATTTGTTTTAATTACAAGAAGTTTTTAACCCCATTAATTTTCTTTAAAATGAGCCATTGAACAACTCTCTACGATGTTCCAGTACCAAGCTATCTATTGAATTACTAACCTATACTATAATTAAGTAGCGTATAAAATCTAGTATAGGCAAGAGGTCGTTCTTTATTATAATGATTTTCCAAAACATATTTAAAACTTTTAGTTACTATATGCTTCGGTTTGTCTTTCACTTGATTGCAGCTATAGCTACAACTATCATTTAGAGCTCGTTCTTTACTATATAAAAATACTAAACTTTTCAGTTAGTAAAGCCTGAAGTTAATTCTTTATTATAAAATAAATTACAAACAGGAAAAAGCCTACGGCTTTTTCTTCTTTGGAATAGTAAGAGACGATCCTCAAATAATCAGGCAGCTAACTAGGTTTATAATTTGTTCTTTAATATAAACTGCATTAATTGGATATTTTAATATATCCTATATGGTCTAGAGGTTGGGATAGCTCTCACCCAGCAGGCTTGAGTTCAATTTCCGTATGGGAAATTTTTACTTATGATGATTTCTTAAGGAACATAATTAAAATTTCTTAATGTAATAAAAATAATTTGTTTTAATTAAAAAAGGTTTTTAACCCCATTAATTTCCTTTAAAATGAGCCATTGAACAACTCTCTACGATGTCCCAGTGCCATGCTATCTGTTGAATTACTAAACTATACTATAATTAAGTGGCGTATAAAATTTAGTATAGGCTAGAGGTCGTTCTTTATTATAAAAACTATGACGACATTCAATATTTATCTAGTAGGGTTTCAGACAAGGTAATTCTAATGATGTACTTTTGTTTTGATCTGACTCTATTTTTAGGAGTTTTGTTATATTTCTTAGCATTGGACTGATCGTCTCTTACTAGATTGCTAGCTACTGCTGCAACCCGGATTCACATATATATTATTTATGAGAGGCAACCTGGCCGAGTGGTCCAAGGCACTGGTGTTAGCCACCAGTCTCTTTGGAGGCGTGGGTTCAAATTTTACCGCTGGTAAACGATTATGTTTGAAAGACTGCAGTGTGAAAAGACATCGAAAATGCAGTTTTTGGTGGAAAAATTTATTCTCTTTTAGAAATAATTTATTTTAGTTACAAAAGGTTTTTAACCCAATTTATTTCCTTTAAAATAAGCTATTGAACAACCCTCTACGATGTTTCAGTGCCAAGCTATCTCTGGAAACAAAGAAAAAAAAAAAGAAAAAAATATCCCGTTTAGGAAGAATGTTGTAGTAGCTGCCACTTTTCTTGATTTTCAAGCCAATATATTTCCCTTTCTGTTCAAGCCAAGGGACAGAAAGTTTCCTATACGAGGGTTTCGGACAAGGCGGTTCTAATGGTGTACTTTTTGTTTTGATCTGACTCCTTTTTTAGGAACTATGGGTTTTTATATTTCTTAACATTGGACGTGATCGTCTCTTACTAGGTTGCTAGCTACCGCTGCAACCCGGATATTTTTAACCCCATTAATTTCCTTTAAAATGAGACATTGAACAACTCTCTACGATGTTCCGGTGCCATTATAATACTTGTCGAAATATGACCTTGTATAAATATTGCATTCACTTATTACGTCACATATGGTTATCTTTTAATGTATTATTACAAACAGGAAAAAGCCTAAGACTTTTTCTTCTATGGAATAGTAAGAGACGAACTTCAAAGAATCAGGCAGCTAACTAAGTCCAATATAAGCAATGGTTTGTTCTTCTAATTATCATCTTTTAATTTGGCGTTTCTTACTATGTTGCTAGCTACCACTGCTACCCGGATTATGTAATTAATAGGTTGCTAGCTACCGCTGCAACCTAGATATTCTTATTTCTGCTACTATGGGCTAAGGTTCGTTCTTTACTGTAAATTTCTTCCAGGAGACAAAAAGCAAAACTAATTTTAGAATTTTCATGTATTTTTGTTGTTTAAATTAAAAAATTACTATTACTGATTAGGCATCATAAATATTTTTGCAGTTTACATAATAATTTTAGCGATTAAGCCAAAAAAGAAAATTTTGGTTCCAGGAGTTTCGGTTACTATTGAGACAAGTAGCTATTATTACTATAGAGTTCATTACATGGACTGTTTTATTGCTTCAAAATTCAAATATCTTTGAAAAGACTGCAGTATGAAAATACATCAAAAATGCAATTTTTTTGACAAAATTGATTCTACTTTAAAAAGTATTTTATTTTTAAATACAAAAGTGACTAGATGTTGCAATTTCCTTTAAAATGAGCTATTATACAGCTCTCTATGATTTTCCAGTGCCCAGCTAGCTGAGCAGAAAAAAAAAGCGGAAAGAAAAAAATATCCCGTTTGTGGAGAATAACGTGGTAAAAGTCAATTTTCTTGATTTTCAAGCCAATATATTTTCTTTGTTATTCAAGCCAAAGGGCGGTAAGTTTCCTTTATAGAGGATTCGGACAAGGCGGTTCTAATGGTGTACTTTTTGTTTTGATCTGACTCTTTTTTTAGGAGTTGGGGGGTTTTATATTTCTTGACATTGGAGGTGATCGTCTCTTACTAGGTTGCTAGCTACCGCTGCAACCCGGATAAATACAATGTTCAAATGCCAAGCTATCTGTGGAATTACTAACCTATGCTATAAGCATATGTCACTTATTACGTCATATATGGTTATTAGTAGATAATCGGTAAAATATTCGTTCTTTATTATAAATTATTTATGAGAGGCAGCTTGGCCTAGTGGTCCAAGGCACTGGTGTTAGCCACCAATCTCTTCGGAGGCGTGGGTTCAAATCTTACCGCTGGTATACGATTATGTTTGAAAGACTGCAGTGTGAAAAGACATCAAAAATGCAGTTTTTGGTGGAAAAATTTATTCTCTTGTAGAAATAATTTATTTTAGTTACTATAGATTTTTAACCCAATTAATTTCCTTTAAAAGGAGCTATTGAACAACCCTCTACGATGTTCCAGTGCCAAGCTATTTGTGGAAAAGAAAAAAAAAGAAAAAAGAAAAAAATATCCCGTTTGGGGAGAATAACGTGGTTATAGTCAATTTTCTTGATTTTCAAGCCAATATATTTCCCTTGCTGTTCAAGCCAAGGGACAGAAAGTTTCCAATACAGGGGTTTCGGACAAGGCGGTTCTAATGGTGTACTTTTCGTTTTGATCTGACTCCTTTGTTAGGAACTATGGGTTTTTATATTTCTTAACATTGGACGTGATCGTCTCTTACTAGGTTGCTAGCTACCGCTGCAACCCGGATTGTCGTGTTTTTTTATTCACGTAATAGTTCTAATAAAACTATGACGACATTCATTATCTAGTAGGGTTTCAGACAAGGTGGTTCTAATTTTTTTCTTTCCGCTTTTTATTTCTCCTCAGCTAGCTGGGCACTGGAAAATCATAGAGAGCTGTAGAAAATTCGTAAAATTTTTCTAAATTTACTAAGATCAGTCAGCATTGTTGCCATGTTTTTGGACTTCTGAATATAATTTTTAATTTTGCCCTTATGCGTTCTTTGCAGCTTGTGTAAACTGCAAAATATCCATGGTATCCGAGCAATAGTTTGAATATTTCAATTCAAGCTAGAAAAATACCTGAAAATGTTAAAATTAGTTTTATTTTTAGTTAGGTTCTAACTACCCGATGTGGAATTTACTATGTATTTTCAGACCAAAAAATTCAATTTTTTAATATATTTCATTTTTCAGTTTAGAATCGCTAAAGTTATTATGTAAACTGCAAAAATATTTATGATATATGAGCAATAATTTTAATCTTTTAATTCAAACTAACAAAATACCTGAAAATTTAAAAATTAGTTTAATTTTTTGTTAGATTATGGGTACATGATACGAGTCTTAAAAAGTTTCAATTAGATGAGAATATTATTTCTTGTTTTGTAATAAGATGCGTTCTAATAGAGTTATACGTAATTTAAAAAAACATTACTATACAAAAAACAGAGACAACATCTTGAAAAGAGAAAAGCAAAGGTATTCAACCGACAAGGCGTATCGAGATGCGAAAATTGAGAGAGCCAAACAAAAGATTAAGGAACGGTATGATAACGATAAAGATTACCGAAACAAACATAAGAAAAAAGTTGCTACCAGAATAATGGGTAGATACTGGGGTGACAAAAGCTATAATGAAAAAATTAAATTCTCTGTGAGGTTGTACCGAAGAACGCATAAGGACGAAGGGAAAAATTACATTCAGAAATACAAGAAGATGGCAAAAATGAAGGCTGATCTTTGTAAATTGAGAAACATTTTACGCATGTTTTATCGGGATCATGAAAAGTATTCAAAATTACAGATTAAAATTCTCTTTGAAAGAGCGGATGCTGTTGAAAAGTCGGCTAGAAATTCTTTGGCAAAGCTTCATAGTAATATCCAAAAGAAATGTTGTCAGTTTAACGAAAAGCTTCCAAGGTATGGATTGGCAACTGCGGAACAGTTTATAGATGCAATGGAAAATGTTCGACAACACAGTGAATATACGGAGGCGTATTGCATAAAGGCTCGATCATCGAATTTAAGCTGAAACTAAGTAAAGGACAATTATGGCTCCATATATTCACAGTGATGTATAAGATTTCCCATTACATCTGTAAACTGTTCCACAGTTGCCGGTCCATACCTTGGAAGCTTTTCACTAAACATGCAACATTTCTTTTGGATATTACTAGGAAGTTTTGCAAAAGCATCTCTAGCTGACTTTTCAACAAAATCTATTCTTTCAGAGATAATTTTAATCTTTAATTTTGAATATTTTTCGTAATCCCGGTAAAACATTCGTAAAATTTTTCTCAATTTACGAAGATCAGCCTGTGCGTTCTTTGCATCTTGTGTAAACTGCAAAAATATCCATGGTATCCGAGCAATAGTTACAATAAAAGACGATCATTGGAATAACAAACAATTGCATACATTGGAATTAGCTAGCTACTTGATTGTTTGAGACTCGTCTCTTACTATTTCAAAGAAGAAAAAGCAGTAGGCTTTTTCCTGTGTGTAATCAGTTTATTGTCATAGGCAGCGCATAGCACTGCCTGAGTAAAGAACGATGTAGGCACAATGTGTTTTTTCTTCTTCAGTCAGGCACTTCGTATCGAAGGAGTTTTATAATAAAGAACGACCTCTTGCCTATACTAAATTTTATACGCCACTTAATTATAGTATAGGTTAGTAATTCAACAGATAGCATGGCACTGGAGCATCGTAGAGAGTTGTTCAATGGCTCATTTTAAAGGAAATTAATTGGGTTAAAAACCTTTTGTAATTAAAACAAATTATTTTTATTACATTTTATATTAAGGAACGAGCTATAGCCTATAGTAACAGGACTATAAAGTAGAGCCAACAGCTGCTGGTACAACTAAGTAAAGCGCTACAACTAAACAACTAAGAAAAAACAAGAAAAAAAACGAAAATGTTACTAATTGAAAATATCTTCTGGGTCTTTTCCGGGTTGCAGCGGTAGCTAGCAACCTAGTAAGAGACGATCACGTCCAATGTTAAGAAATATAAAAACCCATAGTTCCTAACAAAGGAGTCAGATCAAAACAAAAAGTACACCATTAGAACCGCCTTGTCCGAAACCCCTGTATAGGAAACTTTCTGTCCCTTGGCTTGAACAGCAAGGGAAATATATTGGCTTGAAAATCAAGAAAATTGACTTTAACCACGTTATTCTCCCCAAACGGGAAATTTTTTTCTCTTTTCTTTTTTCTTTTCCACAGATAGCTTGGCACTGGAACATCGTAGAGGGTTGTTCAATAGCTCATTTTAAAGGAAATTAATTGGGTTAAAAATCTATAGTAACTAAAATAAATTATTTCTAAAAGAGAATAAATTTTTCCACCAAAAACTGCATTTTTGATGTCTTTTCACACTGCAGTCTTTCAAACATAATCGTATACCAGCGGTAAGATTTGAACCCACGCCTCTGAAGAGACTGGTGGCTAACACCAGTGTCTTGGACCACTCGGCCAGGCTGCCTCTTATAATTTGGGTTGCAGCAGTAGCTAATAACCTAGTAAGAGACGATCAGTCCCATGCTAGGAAATATAAAAACCCAAAACTCCTAAAAATAGAGTAAGATCAAAACAAAAGTACATCATTAGAACTACCTTGACTGAAACCCTACTAGATAAATAATGAATGTCGTCATAGCTTTATATTAGAGCTATTTGTTTAGGAGTTATGGATTTTTATATTTCCGGGTTGCAGCTACCGCTGCAACCCGGAAAGTCATATCAAAACAAAAAGTACACCATTAGAACTACCTTGTCTGAAACCCCTGTAAAGGAAACTTTCTGTCATTTGGCTTGAACAGCAAGAGAAATATATTGGCTTGAAAATCAAGAAAAGTGGCGGCTACTACAACTTTCTGCCTAATCGGCATATTTTTTTCTTTTTTCTTTCGTTTTCTTTTCCACAGATACCTTGGCACTGGAACATCGGAGAGAGTTGTTCAATGGCTCATTTTAAAGGAAGTTAATTGGGTTAAAAATCTTTTGTAACTAAAATAAATTATTTCTAAAAGAGAATAAATTTTTCCACTAAAAACTGCATTTTTGATGTATTTTTATACTTCACTCTTGTTAAAGATATTTGATTTTTGTACATAAATCATAATCGTATACCAGCGGTAAGATTTGAACCCACGCCTCCGAAGAGACTGGTGGCTAGCACTAGCGCCTTGGACCACTCGGCCACGCTGCCTCTCATAACTATATATTTGAATCCGGGTTGCAGCATTACTTAGCAACCTAGTAAGAAACGATCAGTCCAATGCTAAGAAATATAAAAAAAATATAGTCATATCAAAACAAAAGTACATCATTAGCACCTTGTCTGAAACCCTGCTAGATAAATAATGAATGTCGTCATAGTTTTATTAGAGCTATGACATGAATAAATCCGCTCTTTCTGAGAGAATTTTAATCTGCAATTTTGAATATTTTTCGTAATCCCGGTAAAACATTCGTAAAATGTTTCTCAATTTACAAAGATCAGCCTGCATTGTTGCCATCTTTTTGGACTTCTGAATATAATTTTAATTTTGTCCTTATACGTTCTTTGCAGCTTGTTTAAACTGCAAATATATCCATGGTATCCGAGCAATAGTTTGAATCTTTCAATTCAAGCTAGAAAAATACCTTAAAATTTTAAAATTAGTTTTATTTTTGGTTTGGTACCCGACGTGGGATTTAATATGTATTTCCAGACCAAAAAATTTAATTTTTTTATATATTTTATTTTTCAGTTTCGAATCACTGAAGTTATTATGTAAACTGCAAAAATATAAGATATCGGAGCAATAATTTTAATCTTTTCATTCAAACTAACAAAATACCTGAAAATTAAAAAATTAGTTTTATTTTTATTTTTGTTTATAATATAGAACGACCTCTTGCCTATACTAAATTATATACGCCACTTAATTATAGTATAGGTTAGTAATTCAAAAGATAGCTAGGCACTGGAACATCGTAAAGAGTTGTTAAATGGCTCATTTTAAAAGGAAATTAATGGGGTTAAAAACCTTTTTGTAATTAAAACAAATTATTTTTATTACATTAAGAAATTTTAATTATATTCCTTAAGAAATCGTCATAAGTAAGAATTCCCCATACGGAATTTGAACTCAAGCCAACTGTCCGGGTTGCAGCGGTAGCTAGCAACCTAGTAAGAGACGATCACCTCCAATGTCAAGAAATATAAAACCCCCCAACTCCTAAAAAAAGAGTCAGATCAAAACAAAAAGTACACCATTAGAACCGCCTTGTCCGAATCCTCTATAAAGGAAACTTACCTCCCTTTGGCTTGAATAACAAAGAAAATATATTGGCTTGAAAATCAAGAAAATTGACTTTTACCACGTTATTCTCCACAAACGGGATATTTTTTTCTTTCCGCTTTTTCTTTCTGCTCAGTTAGCTGGGCACTGGAAAATCATAGAGAGCTGTATAATAGCTCATTTTAAAGGAAATTGCAACATCTAGTCACTTTTGTATTTAAAAATAAAATACTTTTTAAAGTAGAATCAATTTTGTCAAAAAAATTGCATTTTTGATGTATTTTCATACTGCAGTCTTTTCAAAGATATTTGAATTTTGAAGTTACAATAAAGAACGACACCTAGCCCATATTAACTGAAACATAAATAGGGATTATGTAATTTCCCTCAGTATCATGGCTGTAGAGATGGCTGAAAACTAGTCTGGGTTGCAGCGGTAGCTACCAACCTAGTAAGATATATTGAACTTAGTTAGCTACTTGATGTGTTAAGATTCGTCTCTTACTATTTCAAAGAAGAAAAAGCCGTAGGCTTTTTCCTGTTTGTAATATGGTTTATTTTGTTAATTATAGGAAATCCTGTGTAAAGGTATCGGACAAGGCGGTTCTAAAAGTAAACTTTTTGTACCGTGAGTAATTTCTAATATGTACTAAAAATATAAAAAACTTGTTTCCTTCTAATCCGGGTTGCAGCGGTAGCTAGCAACCTAGTAAGAGACGATCACGTCCAATGTTAAGAAATATAAAAACCCATAGTTCCTAACAAAGGAGTCAGATCAAAACAAAAAGTACATCCGGGTTGCAGCGGTAGCTAGCAACCTAGTAAGAGATTACAGTAAGGACCGAAGTCTATTCGTAGCATTGATCCGGGTTGCAGTGGTAGTTATAATAAAGAGCGAATATTTTACCGATTATCTACCAATAACCATATATGACGTAATAAGTGACATGACGTAATATCTAAAACCTATTGTGTACTAATAACCATATATGACTTAATTAGCGACGTGAAGTAAAAACTAAAAAAATTAATTTTTATTTTCGTTTTTAGTTCAGAATCGCTAAAGTTATAAACTGCAAAAATATTTATGGTGTCTGAAAAATAGTTTTAATCTTTTAATTTAGACTAGAAAAATACCTGAAAATTAAAAAATTAGTTTAATTTTTTGTTAGGTTCTTGATACTTGATGCGTGACATAAAAACATTCAACTAATGGTTACATAATGGTTTCAATCAAGCAAGCTACACGCAAGTTAAAAAAACAGTACCACAAAAAAAAACAAAGATAGCATCTTGAAAAGAAAAAAGCAAAGGTATTCAACCAACCAGGCGTATCGAAAAGTAATAATTGATAGTGACAAACAGCGTTATTATAATGATATAGTTTATAGACATGCGAAAATTGAGACAGCCAAACAAAAGAGTAAGGAACGGTATGATAACGATATAGATTACCGAAACAAACATAAGAAAAAAGTTGCTACCAGAATAATGGGTAGATACTGGGGTGACAAAAGCTAAAATGAAAAAATTAAATTCTCTGCGAGGTTGTACCGAAGAACGCATAAGGACAAAGGGAAAAATTACATTCAGAAATACAAGAAGGTGGCAAAAATGCAGGCTGATCTTTGTAAATTGAGAAACATTTTACGAATGTTTTTCCGGGTTGCAGCGGTAGCTAGCAACCTAGTAAGAGACGATCACGTCCAATGTTAAGTATAATAAAGATCGAACTCTTCCCTATACTAACTTGCATACGCAACTTCACTATAGTTAAGATTACAGTATTTATATTATACATCATTATAAATTATAAAACGTTCAAATGTTCGAAGTTTATAGAGTTAAAAATTTTCCCACACCAGGAATCGAACCCGAGCCTGTTAAGTGAAAGTTAACTATCCTAGCCACTAGACCATATGGAACCATAAAGAAGTATGATTTAAGAGCCATATGCATATTATTATTTCACCATACCAATTATAATAATGCCAAAACAAAATCGTCGACTTGCATCCGGGTTGCAGCGGTAGCTAGCAACCTAGTAAGAGACGATCACCTCCAATGTCAAGAAATATAAAACCCCCCAACTCCTAAAAACAGAGTCAGATCAAAACAAAAGTACACCATTAGAACCGCCTTGTCTGAATCCTCTATAAAGGAAACTTACCGCCCTTTGGCTTGAATAACAAAGAAAATATATTGGCTTGAAAATCAAGAAAATAGACTTTTACCACGTTATTCTCCACAAACGGGATATTTTTTTCTTTCCGCTTTTTTTTCTGCTCAGCTAGCTGGGCACTGGAAAATCATAGAGAGTTGTATAATAGCTCATTTTAAAGGTAATTGCAACATCTAGTCACTTTTGTAATTAAAAATAAAATACTTTTTAAAGTAGAATCAATTTTGTCAAAAAAATTGCCTTTTTGATGTATTTTCATACTGCAGTCTTTTCAAAGATATTTGAATTTTGAAGCAATAAAACAGTTCATGGTAATGAACTCTATAGTAATAATAGCTACTTGTCTCAATAGTAACCGAAACTCCTGGAACCAAAATTTTCTTTTTTGGCTTAATCGCTAAAATTATTATGTAAACTGCAAAAATATTTATGATGCCTAATCAATAATAGTAATTTTTTAATTTAAACAACAAAAATACATGAAAATTCTAAAATTAGTTTTGCTTTTTGTCTCCTGGAAGAAAAATTTTACAATAAAGAACGACACCTAGCCCATGTTAACTGAAACATAAATAGGGATTATGTAATTCCCATCAGTATCATGGCTGTTCACATTAAAAGACGATCATTGGAATAACATACCACTGCATACATTGGACTTAGTTAGCTACTTGATTGCTTGAGGCTCGTCTCTTACTATTTCAAAGAAGAAAAAGCCATAGGTTTTTTCCTGTTTGTAATAATATAGCATGAAATTACATTAAAGGACGATCATTTGAAGATCCGGGTTGCAGCGGTAGCTAGCAACCTAGTAAGAGACGATCACCTCCAATGTTAAGAAATATAATACCCCCCAACTCCTAAAAAAAGAGTCAGATCAAAATACAGTAAAGAACGATCTATCGCCCATAGTAACTGATATATGTTGGTTCTAGGGGTAGTACATAAAGGACCGATATAGTTCATCACAAATGGTATTTGTCAATTGGGGTTTTTATATAATTATCCATTATTATGTAAAATGCAGTAATTTTTGGGGGTCTTAACATAAATTTATTTTTTAACTGAAACTAGAATAATTTCTGAAATTTTAAATATAATAATTTTATTTATCTGCAAACTGCAGAAATATTTATGGTTTCAGAGCAATAATTTTAATTTTAATTGCAAATAGCAATTATCGGTAGCTCATTGTTAGCTACTGCTGCAACCTAGTAAAAAACGATCATGCCCCATAGTAAAAACAAAAGTCACCCATAACTCCTGAAAAAATATTCAGACCAAAACAAGAAGTACACTATTAGAGCCGCCTTGTCCAAAACTTCTATATAGAAAACTTACCATCCCTTGGCTTGAATTTACATTAAAGGACGAACTATAGCCCTTAGTTACTGGAATGTGGATTGCGGTGGTAGCTAGCAACCTATTAATAGACGATCACGCCCCATAGTAAAAAATTAAATAGTTACATTAAAAGACGATCATAGGAATCAAAACCATTCCACACATTGGACTTAGTTAGCTTCGTATTAACGAACTGTATCAAACTTTTCATGGTAACAAATTGTAGTTTATATTAAAAGACAATCATTAGGATACCAAACCATTGCATATATTGGACTTAGTTAGCTGCCTGATTCTTTGAGGTTCATCTCATACTATTGCAAATAAAAAAAGCCGTAAGACTTTTCCTGTTTTCCGGGTTGCAGCGGTAGCTAGCAACCTAGTAAGAGACGATCACGCCCACATAGTAAAAAACTAAAGTAACCCATAATTCCTAAAAATAGATTCAGATTCAAACAAGAAGTACACTATTAGAACCGTCTTGTCCAAAACCTCTATAAAGCAAACTTACTGTCCTTTTACTTGAATAACAAGGAAAATATATTGGCTTGAAAATCATATTTAACAATATGATCTGCTTAACTACATCAAATCGTTCGTAGTAACGCACTGTATAGTAAGAACAACTCGTCTCAATAGTAATTATTGAGATCCGGGTTGCAGCGGTAGCTAGCAACCTAGTAAGAGACGATCACGTCCAATGTTAAGAAATATAAAAACCCATAGTTCCTAAAAAAGGAGTCAGATCAAAACAAAAAAGTACACCATTAGAACCGCCTTGTCCGAAACCCCTGTATAGGAAACTTTCTGTCCCTTGGCTTGAACAGCAAGGGAAATATATTGGCTTGAAAATCAAGAAAAGTGGCAGCTACTACAACATTCTGCCTAAACGGGATATTTTTTTCTTTCTTTTTTTCTTTGTTTCCAGAGATAGCTTGGCACTGGAACATCGTAGAGGGTTGTTCAATAGCTCATTTTAAAGGAAATTAATTAGGTTAAAAACCTTTTGTAACTAAAATAAATTATTTCTAAAAGAGAATAAATTTTTCCACCAAAAACTGCATTTTCGATGTCTTTTCACACTGCAGTCTTTCAAACATAATCGTTTACCAGCGGTAAAATTTGAACCCACGCCTCCAAAGAGACTGGTGGCTAACACCAGTGCCTTGGACCACTCGGCCAGGTTGCCTCTCATAAATAATATATATGTGAATCCGGGTTGCAGCAGTAGCTAGCAATCTAGTAAGAGACGATCAGTCCAATGCTAAGAAATATAACAAAACTCCTAAAAATAGAGTCAGATCAAAACAAAAGTACATCATTAGAATACATTAAAAGACGATCACTGGAATAACAAACCATTCCATACATTGGACTTAGTTAGCTACTTGATTGTTTGAGTTTCGTCTCTTACTATGTAAAAGAAGAAAAAGCCGTAGGCTTTTTCCTGTTTGTATTTATAGTTAAAAAACGAACTCAAGTCCAAAGAAACTGAACACTGTGGTTCATTCATATTATCTTCATTATTTTAGCTAGAATGTAAATAAACAAGTTTCTTTTTAAAATTTTGAATTGAAAAGATAGTGCTTTTAATTCAACATATTATCCGGGTTGCAGCGGTAGCTAGTCCGGGTTGCAGCGGTAGCTAGCAATCCGGGTTGCAGCGTATAATAAATCCGGGTTGCAGCGGTAGCTAGCAACCTAGTAAGAGACGATCACGTCCAATGTTAAGAAATATAAAAACCCATAGCTCCTAAAGCAGGAGTCAGATCAAAACAAAAAGTACACCATTAGAACCGCCTTGTACGAAACCCCTGTATAGGAAACTTTCTGTCCCTTGGCTTGAACAGCAAGGGAAATATATTGGCTTGAACATCGAGAAAATTGACTTTAACCACGTTATTCTCCCCAAACGAGATATTTTTTTCTTTTTTTTTTCTTTTTTGTATCCAGAGATAGCTTGGCACTGGAACATCGTAGAGGGTTGTTCAATAGCTCATTTTAAAGGAAATTAATTGGGTTAAAAATCTATAGTAACTAAAATAAATTATTTCTAAAAGAGAATAAATTTTTCCAATAAAAACTGTATTTTTAATGCAGTGACGTCATAATTACTATATAAGAAACGTCAAAACTGTAAATGGTCTCATTCATGAATACATAATGGTTAGATCAAAGCAAGCTACACACAAGTTAAAAAATCAGTACTAAAAAATCAAGAAAAGTGGCAGCTACTACAACATTCTGCCTAAACGGGGTATTTTTTTTCTCTTTTCTTTGTTTCCAGTATACTAAACGGGATTTTTCCACCAAAAACTGCATTTTGATGTCTTTTCACACTGCATATAATAAAGATCAAACTCTTCCCTATACTAACTTGCATACGCAACTTCACTATAGTTAAGATTACAGTATTTATATTTTTACATTATTATATTAAAAGACGATCATTAGAAGAACAAACCAATGCATACATTAGTCTTAGTTTTCTGCCTGATTCTTTGAGATTCGTCTCTTACTACTCCAAAGAAGAAAAAGCCGTAGGCTTTTTCCTGTTTGTAATCAGGGTTTACATAATCTGGGTTGTCAATCCGGGTTGCAGCGGTAGCGAGCAACCTAGTAAGAGACGATCACGCCCCATAGTAAATCCGGGTTGCAGCGGTAGCTAGCAACCATGTAAGAGACGATCAGGCCAAGCTAAGAAAAATAAAAGCCCAGAACTCCTAAAAATAGAGTATATCAAAACAAAAGTTCATCATTAGAACCACCTTGTCTGGAACCCTACTAGATAAATAATGAATGTCGTCATAGTTTTATTAGAGCTATGACGTGAATAGAAATCCGGGTTGCAGCGGTAGCTAGCAACCTAGTAAGAGACGATCACGTCCAATGTTAAGAAATATAAAAACCCATAGTTCTTAAAAAAAGAGTCAGATCAAAACAAAAAGTACACCATTAGAACCGCCTTGTCCGAAACCCCTGCATAGTAAAATTTCTGTCCCTTGGCTTGAACAGCAAGGGAAATATATTGGCTTGAAAATCAAGAAAAGTGGCAGCTACTACAACATTCTGCCTAAACGGGATATTTTTTTCTTTTTTTTTCTTTTTTTCTTCTTTCTTTCCACAGATAGCTTGGCACTGGAACATCGTAAAGGGTTGTTCAATAGCGCATTTTCAAGGAAATTAATTGGGTTAAAAATCTATAGTAACTAAAATAAATTATTTCTAAAAGAGAATAAATTTTTCCACCAAAAACTGCATTTTTGATGTCTTTTCACACTGCAGTCTTTCAAACATAATCGTATACCAGCGGTAAGAATTGAACCCACGCCTCTGAAGAGACTGGTGGCTAACACCAGTGCCTTGGACCACTCGGCCAGGCTGCCTCTCATAAATAAATATATATGTGAATTTGGGTTGCAGCAGTAGCTAGCAACCTAGTAATAGACGATCAGTCCAATGCTAAGAAATATAAAAACCCAAAACTCCTAAAAATAGAGTCAGATCAAAACAAAAGTACATCATTAGAAATACCTTGTCTGAAACCCTACTAGATAAATAATGAACGTCATCATAGTTTTATATTAGAGCTATGACGTGAATAGAGTGACGTCATAATTAGTATATAAGGAAAGTCAAAACTGAAAATTCTCTCATTCTTGATTAGAATAATGGTTAGATCGAAGCAAGCTATACGCAATTTGAAGAAAGAGTACTACACAAACAACAGAGCTAGTATCTTGAAAAGAGAAAAGCAAAGGTATTCAACCGACCAGGCGTATCGACAAGTAAAAATTGAGAGAGCAAAACAAAGGTATTCAACCGACCAGGCGTATCGAGAAGTAATAATTGAGAGAGCAAAAGAAAACAGCAAGATGTGTTATCACAATGATGAAGATTATAGACATGCAAAAATTGAGACAGCCAAACAAAAGATCAAGGAACGGTATGGTAATGATGAACATTACAGAGAAGCAAGAATTGAGCAGGCTAAACAAAAGATCAAGGAGCGTTATCACAATGATAAACTTTATAGAGAAGCAACAATTGAGCAGGCTAGACAAAAGAGCAGGGAACGTTATCACAATGATGAAGATTATAGACATGCAAAAATTGAGACAGCCAAACAAAAGATCAAGGAACGGTATGGTAATGATGAACATTACAGAGAAGCAAGAATTGAGCAAGCTAGACAAAAGATCAAGGAGCGTTATCACAATGATAAACTTTATAGAGAAGCAACAATTGAGCAGGCTAGACAAAAGAGCAGGGAACGGTATGATAATGATGAAGATTACCGAAACAAACATAAGAAAAAAGTTGCTACCAGAATAATGGGTAGATACTGGGGTGACAAAAGCTATAATGAAAAAATTAAATTCTCTGCGAGGTTGTACCGAAGAACGCATAAGGACAAAGGGAAAAATTACATTCAGAAATACAAGAAGATGGCAAAAATGCAGGCTGATCTTCGTAAATTGAGAAACATTTTACGCATGTTTTACCAGGATCACGAAAAGTATTCAAAATTACAGATTAAAATTCTCTTTGAAAGAGCGGATGCTGTTGAAAAGTCGGCTAGAAATTCCTTGGCAAAGCTTCATAGTAATATCCAAAAGAAATGTTGTCAGTTTAATGAAAAGCTTCCAAGGTATGGATTGGCAACTGCGGAACAGTTTACAGATGCAATGGAAAATGTTCGACAACACAGTGAATATACGGAGGCGTACTTCTTTGAAAATTCGTATATTAATTTTGGAAGGAGCAATTGCAGTTTATGTAGCAGCAATAAAAACATATATACAAGCATACCTATCAACAGCGAAGGAAAAGCAATGTTTTTCAATTATGGCGAAAACGAGCCTGTTAGGGTTATTAGTAAATGTGTTTGTAAGACTAATGATTTAGAACAAATTCCTGGAACACCGACTCAAGAAAAAAGCATTTCTAACTGTGTTTTAAACAGTTCTTTTAGTTCTACTGAATATTTGGCAAAAATTCTCTGTGTAGTAGAACAAACTGTCCTGAAAAGTACGAGACAACTATTGAAAAATGCTCTGAATCTAGATCTGACAAGGAAATTATGATGGCTGAAGTCACCTATAACAATCTGAGTAAACATTCAAAACCAAAAATTGGGCAGCAGGTTACTTGGCAATGTCACCCTGATATCTGCAAGCTCTATCCGACGGATATTGAATTATGTCAAATTCTTTTTGATATCCTTGAAAATAATATAGCATTAAAATTTTCAACTGACAAAGTGGTTAATTTCTACCTTGGCGGCTTGGATTATTGTGAAATCAATTACAGGGACACAAGAAAGCATGGGCATTCGTTATACTGTAGCCCAAATGAGGGATGTCAGAGCTATTTGCGTTCTCTAAGGGCACTAGCTCCACATTTTCCTGTCTTGAACTGTTTCATTAATAGCGTATATAAGGCAGTATCAAAATGTAAGATTATACAACATATTAATCTACTAAAAGTCGAGGGCTCGTACAAGGAACTAAGTCATTACATAGAAGAAGTGTCAAGTAGACTCTGTCGTAATAATAGTCAAGACTTCATTTACGGTGATAGCAATATTAGAGTTTCTGTGGATGAAAATACAATAATAAAATTATTTGGTGAGAGCCTTGATAAGGTAGCTAACATTAGGGATGTATACCCCACAATGCATTGTGACAGTTGTGAGCAGATAAAGACAAAATACCAATTGAAGAGTCTAAGATCCCTTTCAAATATTATAATAAAGAACGACCTCTTGCCTATACTAAATTTTATACGCCACTTAATTATAGTATAGGTTAGTAATTCAAAAGAAAGCTTTGCACTGGAACATCGTAGAGAGTTGTTCAATGGCTCATTTTAAAAGAAATTAATGGGGTTAAAAACCTTTTGTAATTATTTACAGTAAAGAACGAACCTTAGCCCATAGTAGCAGAAATAAGAATATCTAGGTTGCAGCGGTAGCTAGCAACCTATTAATAACATAATCCGGGTAGCAGTGGTAGCTAGCAACCTAGTAAGAAACGCCAAATTAAAAGATGATCATTAGACGAACAAACCATTGCTTATATTGGACTTAGTTAGCTGCCTGATTCTTTGAAGTTCGTCTCTTACTATTCCATAGAAGAAAAAGTCTTAGGCTTTTTTCTGTTTGTAATAATACATTAAAAGATAACCATATGTGACGTAATAAGTGAATGCAATATTTATACACGTTCATATTTCGACAAGTATTATAATGGCACCGGAACATCGTAGAGAGTTGTTCAATGTCTCATTTTAAAGGAAATTAATGGGGTTAAAAATATTATATTAAAAGACGATCATTACAAGAAAAAATCATTGCATACATTGGACTGAGTTAGCTCCCTTATTCTTTGAGATTCGTCTTTTACTACTCCAAAGAAGAATTATAATAAAGAACAACCTCTTGCCTACACTAAATTTTATACGCCACTTAATTATAGTATAGGTTAGTAATTCTACAGATAGCTTGGCACTGGGGCATCGTAGAGAGTTGATCAATGGCTCATTATAAAGGAAATTAATGGGGTTAAAAACCTTTTGCTGTCAAAATAAATAATTTTTAAAATAGAATCATTTCTTTTACGAAAAACTGCAAATTTCATGTTAATCCGGGTTGCAGTGGTAGCTAGCAACCTAGTAAGAGACGATCACGTCCAATAACATTAAAGAACGAAAGTAACTGAAGTTATTATATTAAAATACGATAATTAGGAAATCCGGGTTGCAACGATATCCAGCAACCTAGTAAGAGACGATCACGTCCAATGTTAAGAAATATAAAAACCCATAACTCCTAACTAAAAAGATTCAGATCAAAACAAGAAGTTCACTTTTAGAACCGCCTTGTCTAAAACTTCTGTATGCAAAACCTTACCGTCCTTTGGCTTGAATAACAAAAAAAATATATAGGCTTGAAATTACATAAAGGCTCGATACCGTAAATGGGAACGTTTTAAGTAACAGGGTTGCAGCGGTAGCTAGCAACCTTGTAAGAGACGATCAGGTTCAATGTTAATAAATATAAAACCCATAGTTCCTAAAAAAGGAGTCAGATCAAATTACAGTAAAGAACGAACCTTAGCCCATAGTAGCAGAAATAAGAATATCTAGGTTGCAGCGGTAGCTAGCAACCTATTAATTACATAATCCGGGTAGCAGTGGTAGCTAGCAACATAGTAAGAAACGCCAAATTAAAAGATGATAATTAGAAGAACAAACCATTGCTTATATTGGACTTAGTTAGCTGCCTGATTCTTTGAAGTTCGTCTCTTACTATTCCATAGAAGAAAAAGTCTTAGGCTTTTTCCTGTTTGTAATAATACATTAAAAGATAACCATATGTGACGTAATAAGTGAATGCAATATTTATACAAGGTCATATTTCGACAAGTATTATAATGGCACCGGAACATCGTAGAGAGTTGTTCAATGTCTCATTTTAAAGGAAATTAATGGGGTTAAAAATATTATATTAAAAGACGATCATTACAAGAACAAATCATTGCATACATTGGACTTAGTTAGCTCCCTTATTCTTTGAGATTCGTCTTTTACTACTCCAAAGAAGAATTATAATAAAGAACAACCTCTTGCCTACACTAAATTTTATACGCCACTTAATTATAGTATAGGTTAGTAATTCTACAGATAGCTTGGCACTGGGGCATCGTAGAGAGTTGATCAATGGCTCATTATAAAGGAAATTAATGGGGTTAAAAACCTTTTGTAGTCAAAATAAATAATTTTTAAGATAGAATCATTTCTTTTACGAAAAACTGCAAATTTCATGTTAATCCGGGTTGCAGTGGTAGCTAGCAACCTAGTAAGAGACGATCACGTCCAATTACATTAAAGAACGAAAGTAACTGAAGTTATTATATTAAAATACGATAATTAGGAAATACGGGTTGCAACGATATCCAGCAACCTAGTAAGAGACGATCACGTCCAATGTTAAGAAATATAAAAACCCATAACTCCTAACTAAAAAGATTCAGATCAAAACAAGAAGTTCACTATCAGAACCGCCTTGTCTAAAACTTCTGTATACAAAACCTTACCATCCTTTGGCTTGAATAACAAAAAAAATATATAGGCTTGAAATTACATAAAGGCTCGATACCGTAAATGGGAACGTTTTAAGTATTTATAGTAAAGAACGAACTTTAGCCTATACTAATTGAACTGCAAAGCACACCATACCAACTGAAAGGTGTGTATGGGTGTGTGAAGTGCTTTTATAGTAAAATCCAGGTTCAGCAATAGCTAGCAACCTAGTAAGAGACGATCACGTCCAATGTTAAGAAATACAATAATCCATAACTCCTAAAAATAGAATCAGATCAGACTTTATAATAAAGAACGACCTCTTGCCTATACTAAATTTTATAGGCCACTTAACTATAGCATAGGTGAGTAAGGTTTACATAAAGGACTGAGATAGTTCATTATGGTAAAGAACAAATCCGGGTTGCAGTGGTAGCTAGCAACTTAGTAAGAGAAGATCACGCCCCATAGTAAAAACTAAAGTAACCCATAACTCCTGAAAAAAGATTCAGATCAAAACAAGAAGTACACTATTAGAACCGCCTTGTCCAAAACTTCTAAATAGCAAATTTACCGTTCTTTGGCTTGAATAACAAAGAAAATATATTGGCTTGAAAATCAAGAAAATTGACTTTAACCACGTTATTCTCCATAAACGGGATATTTTTTCTTTCTTTCCGTGTTGCAGCGGTAGCTAGCAACCTAGTAAGAGACGATCACGTCCAATGTTAAGAAATATAAAAAGCCCTAACTCCTAAAAAAAGAGTCAGATCAAAACAAGAAGTACACCATTAGAACCGCCTTGTCCGAAACAACTATATAAGAAACTTACCGTCCTTTGGCTTGAATAACAAAGAAAATATATTGGCTTGAATATCAAGAAAATTGACTTTAACCAATTTATTCTCCACAAACGGCATATTTTTTTTTCTTCTTTCGTTTCCACAGATTTTATAATAAGGAACGACCTCTTGCCTATACTGTCTTGCAGGTTGCAGCGGTAGCTAGCAACCTAATAAGAGACGATCACGTCCATTATTAAGAAATATAAAAACCGCTAACTCCTAAAAAAAACAGTCAGATCAAAACAAAAAGTACACCATTAGAACCACCATGTCCAAAACCCCTATACAGGAAACTTACGGTCCTTTGGCTTGAATAACAAAAAAAATATATTGACTTGAAAATCAAGAAAATTGACTTTAACCATGTTATTCTCCACAAACAGGATATTTTTTCTTTCCGCTTTTTATTTCTTCTCAGCTAGCTGGGCACTGGAAAATCATAGAGAGCTGTATAATAGCTCATTTTAAAGGAAATCCGGGTTGCAGCGGTAGATAGCAACCTAGTAAGAGACGATCACGTCCAATGTTAAGAAATATATTATCCGGGTTGCAGCGGTAGCTAGCAACCTAGTAAGAGACGATCACGTCCAATGTTAAGAAATATAAAAACCCATAGTTCCTAAAAAAGGAGTCAGATCAAAACAAAAAGTACACCATTAGAACTGCCTTGTCCGAAACCCCTGCATAGGAAACTTTCTGTCCCTTGGCTTGAACAGCAAGGGAAATATATTGGCTTGAAAATCAAGAAAAGTGGCAGCTACTACAACATTCTGCCTAAACGGCATATTTTTTTTCTTTCTTTTCCACAGATAGCTTGGCACTGGAACATCGTAGAAGGTTGTTCAATGGCTCATTTTAAAGGATTACATAAAGAACCGATATATCTCATCATAAATGGTGTTTGTCAATTATTACATTAAAAGAGGATAATTGGAATAAAAAATTATTGCATACATTAGACTTAGTTAGCTACTTGATCGTTTGAGGTTCGTCTCTTACTATTTCAAAGAAGAAAAAGCCGTAGTCTTTTTCCTGTTTGTAATATTTTCCTTTTTGTTTTTTGGGTTGCAGAGGTAGCTAGCAACCTAGTAAGAAACAATCACCTCCAATGTTAAGAAATATAAAAACCCATAGTTCCTAAAAATCTGGGTTGCAGCGGTAGCTAGAAACCTAGTAAGAGACGATCACGTCCAATGTTAAGAAATTTAAAAACCCATAGTTCCTAACAGAGGAGTCAGATCAAAACAAAAAGTACACCATTAGAACCGCCTTGTCCAAAACCCCTGTATAGGAAACTTTCTGTCCCTTGGCTTGAACAGCAAGGAAAATATATTGGCTTGAAAATCAAGAAAAGTGGCGGCTACTACAACATTCTGCCTAAAAGAGATATTGTTTTCTTTTTTTCTTTTTTCTTTTCCACAGATAGCTTGACACTGGAACATCGTAGAGAGTTGTTCAATAGCTCATTTTAAAGGAAATTAATTGGGTTAAAAATCTATAGTAACTAAAATAAATTTTTTCTAAAAGAGAATAAATTTTTCCACCAAAAACTGCATTTTTGATGTCTTTTCACATCCGGGTTGCAGCGGTAGCTAGCAACCTAGTAAGAGACGATCACGTCCAATGTTAAGAAATATAAAAACCCATAGTTCCTAAAAAGGAGTCAGATCAAAACAAAAAGTACACCATTAGAACCGCCTTGTCCGAAACCCCTGCATAGGAAACTTTCTGTCCCTTGGCTTGAACAGCAAGGGAAATATATTGGCTTGAAAATCAAAAAAAGTGGCAGCTACTACAACATTCTGCCTAAACGGGATATTTTTTTCTTTCTTCTTTTCCACAGATAGCTTGGCACTGGAACATCGTAGAGAGTTGTTCAATGGCTCATTTTAAAAGGAAATCTCTAGATCTAGCATCTTTTGCACTTAATTTTTTTTCAATTAATTATTTTTTACGAAAAACAAAATTTTTTATATACAATATTGATCAATGACGTCATAGTCGTTGGATGTATTAGTATTACATAATCCGGGTTGCAGCGGTAGCTAGCAATCCGGGTTGCAGCGGTAGCTAGCAACCTAGTAAGAGACGATCACGTCCAATGTTAAGAACTATAAAAACCCATAGCTCCTAAAAAAGAGTCAGATAAAAACAAAAAGTACACCATTAGAACCGCCTTGTCCGAAACCCCTGTATAGGAAACTTTCTGTCCCTTGACTTGAACAGCAAGGGAAATATATTGGCTTGAAAATCAAGAAAGTTGACTTTAACCCCGTTATTCTCCCCAAACGGGATATTTTTTTTTTATTTTTTTGTATCCAGAGATAGCTTGGCACTGGAACATCGTAGAGGGTTGTTCAATAGCTCATTTTAAAGGAAATTAATTGGGTAAAAAATCTATAGTAACTAAAATAAATTATTTCTAAAAGAGAATAAATTATTCCAATAAAAACTGTATTTTTGATGCAGTGACGTCATAATTACTATATAAGAAACGTCAAAACTGTAAATGGTCTCATTCATGAATACATAATGGCTAGATCAAAGCAAGCTACACGCAAGTTAAAAAATCAGTACTAAAAAATCAAGAAAAGTGGCAGCTACTACAACATTCTGCCTAAACTGGATATTTTTGTCTCTTTTCTTTGTTTCCAGTATAATAAAGATCAAACTCTTCCCTATACTAACTTGCATACGCAACTTTACTATAGTTAAGATTACAGTATTTATATTTTTTGTTACATTAAAAGATCCGGGTTGCAGCGGTAGCTAGCAATCCGGGTTGCAGCGGTAGCTAGCAACCTAGTAAGAGACGATCACGTCCAATGTTAAGAAATATAAAAACCCATAGTTCTTAAAAAAAGAGTCAGATCAAAACAAAAAGTACACCATTAGAACCGCCTTGTCCGAAACCCCTGCATAGTAAAATTTCTGTCCCTTGGCTTGAACAGCAAGGAAAATATTGGCTTGAAAATCAAGAAAAGTGGCAGCTACTACAACATCTGCCTAAACGGGATATTTTTTTCTTTTTTTTTTCTTTTTTTTTCTTTTTTCTTTTCCACAGATAGCTTGGCACTGGAACATCGTAAAGGGTTGTTCAATAGCGCATTTTAAAGGAAATTAATTGGGTTAAAAATCTATAGTAACTAAAATAAATTATTTCTAAAAGAGAATAAATTTTTCCACCAAAAACTGCATTTTTGATGTCTTTTCACACTGCAGTCTTTCAAACATAATCGTATACCAGCGGTAACAATTGAACCCACGCCTCTGAAGAGACTGGTGGCTAACACCAGTGCCTTGGACCACTCGGCCAGGCTGCCTCTCATAAATAAATATATATGTGAATTTGGGTTGCAGCAGTAGCTAGCAACCTAGTAATAGACGATCAGTCCAATGCTAAGAAATATAAAAACCCAAAACTCCTAAAAATAGAGTCAGATCAAAACAAAAGTACATCATTAGAAATACCTTGTCTGAAACCCTACTAGATAAATAATGAACGTCATCATAGTTTTATATTAGAGCTATGACGTGAATAGAGTGACGTCATAATTAGTATATAAGGAAAGTCAAAACTGAAAATTCTCTCATTCTTGATTAGAATAATGGTTAGATCGAAGCAAGCTATACGCAATTTGAAGAAAGAGTACTACACAAACAACAGAGCTAGTATCTTGAAAAGAGAAAATCAAAGGTATTCAACCGACCAGGCGTATCGAGAAGTAAAAATTGAGAGAGCAAAACAAAGGTATTCAACCGACCAGGCGTATCGAGAAGTAATAATTGAGAGAGCAAAATTACATAAAGGATCGATATAGATCATTATATATCTTGATTATGTAAGTTTTATCTTTATCAGGGTTATATAGGTAGTTAAAATTTTAATACAGAGGATCGGCACAGTTCATTATATCTATCAAACGGCTCGTGGTAATAAACTATATAGTAAGAGCAACCCGTCTCGCTAGTAACCGAAACCCTAAGGAACGGAATTTTGATACCGATACATACATTAAAAGAAATGGATTTTTACATTTTAAGCGGATGTTTTAGAGACAAAGCATATGCATCTACATCAATTTTCTTGCGACACATGGGTTTGAACCTGCCAACCTTCGATCAAAAGGTGCAGCTTAAGCCACAACATTATCGCATGGTATTATTGACAATAATTCTTAAATGAGTTTATTGATTTACTTTAATTAGTAATAATTTATCAAACAGTTCATGGTAACGAACTGTATACCATGGGTTTTCATAAAGGATTACATAAAGGACTGATATAGCATAAATGGTGTTTGTCGAAACGATTTTTTTTATATTTACATAAAATATTTTAATCTGAATTGTAGCAGTAGCTAGCAACCTAGTAAGAGACGATGATGTACAATGTTAAGAAATAAAATAACACATAACTCCTAAAATACAAAACCCCTGTATAGGAAACTTTCTGTCATTTGGCTTTAACAGTAAGGGAAATATATTGGATTGAAAATCAAGAAAAGTGGCAGCTACTGCAGCATTCTGCCCAAACGGCATCTTTTTTTCTCTTTTTTTTCAAATAGTTCATGGTAACGAACTGTATAGTAAGAGCAACCCGTCTCAATAGTAACCGAAACTTTAAAAAACGGAGTTTTGATACCAATAGATGCATCAAAAGAATTGGGTTTTATGATGATTTTAAATATGTAAGTTTCATCCAGTTTAGTTATACCCATCAAAAGTTACGAGCCAGAGAAAATTTGTCCCATTTTTGAAAAAAGGGAAAAACCCCTAAAAGTCATAGAATCTTAATGAAAATCACACCGCCAGATTCAGCATATCAGAGGTCCTTACTGTAGAGGTTTAAAGCTCCTATCTGCAAAAACGTGGAATTTTATATTTTTTGTCAGAAGAAAGATCACGGATAGGTATTTATTGTCCCTTTCTTTTAATAAAGAACAAATATTCTATCGATTGTCTACTAATAACCATTTATGACGTATTAAGTGACATGACGTAATATCTAACACCAATTATGTACTATTAACCATATATGACGTAACGAGTGACGTAACGTAAAAACTGAAGAAATTTTTTCTTTTTAGATTTCAGTTCAGAATTGCTAAAGTTATAAACTGCAAAAATATTTATGGTATCTGAGCAATATTTTTAATCTTTTAATTTAAAACTAGAAAAATTCCTGAAAATTCTAAACTAATTTGATTTTTTGTTGTTATAATAAAGAACGACCTCTTGCCTATACTAAATTATATAGGCCACTTAACTATAGTATAGGTTAGTAAATTTACATTAATATAATAAAGAACGAATATTTTACCGATTATCTACTAATAACCATATATGACGTAATAAGTGACATGACGTATTATCTAAAACCTATTGTGTACTAATAACCATATATTAATATCAGGAATTTGTCACATCTACAGCCTTTTCTAACTAACAAAAAATATTTAAAATAAAATCAATATTTTTCAAAGAACTTTTACCATTATAAGAAGCATGTAAACATAGGTATGTAAAATTCAGTAATTTTTGGGATGTTTAAACAAAAATCTGATTTTTCAACTGTAACTAGAATCATTTCCGAAATTTTTAAATAAAATAATTTTATTTAACTGCAAACTTCAAAAATAATTATGGTGTCCGAGCATTAATTTTAATCTTTTAATTCAAACCAGAAAAATGCCTGAAAATTTAAAAATTAGTTTGGTTTTCCTTTTGCTTCAGTTCGTTATGTTTTGTTTCGACTCGTTGCGTCATTTTATTTGAAATACAAGTAGACAGATGTGTATCAAACGACTATCTGTAGTTTACACTGTTCTTACCATACTAGGAATTATAACCCTTTGTTGTGGTTTATTATCAATTTTTTTGCCAAATTGGTTCTTTTGGATTTGGTCCTGGCAAGATTCCATACATTTAACTATTTCTTCTTTTTACGTTGTTATCTTGTCGTTGATATGCACTATTGTTAGTGTATCAGAAGAAAGTTTTGCTAAAAAAATGGCAGGGCTGGGAAAGTATAGTCTTTGGTTCTCACTTCTAGTCTTTATTGGGTTTTTAGTGCTGTCACTAACTTGGTATATAAACCTGTATTGCTTAGGGATATACATTGATGATGAAGTTTCAAAATCGGTGGCTATCAGCAGTGCATGTGTGGTTGTGTTTATCGTTTTGTTTTTGCTGATTTACTGGCTAAAAATAAATGTGCTGCTATACTTTTTTTCATTCGTGAGCATTTTCTTTGCCTTAGCATCGGTCTTGTTATTTTTTCTGCAAGCCGATGCAGGTGTCATCGCTCGACCAATGGTAGAAGTGTTTGTAAGAAACTACAATGGTAGTGAACGTGTTAATTTTATTTGAGACAAGTTCCATGGGTTTTTTGAATGTTATAATAAAGAACAATATTTTACCGATTATCTACTAATAACCATATCTGACGTAATAAGTGACATGACGTAATATCTAAAACCTATTGTGTACTAATAATAGTACACAATAGGTTTATGACTTAATCCGGGTTGCAGCGGTAGCTAGCAACCTAGTAAGAGACGATCACATCCAATGTTAAGGAATATAAAAACCCATAGTTCCTAACAAAGGAGTCAGATCAAAACAAAAAGTACACCATTAGAACCACCTTTTCCGAAACCAACCCCTGTATAGGAAATTTTCTGTCCCTTGGCTTGAACAGCAAGGGAAATATATTGGCTTGAAAATCAAGAAAATTGACTTTAACCACGTTATTCTCCCCAAACGGGATATTTTTTTCTTTTTTTCTTTTTTTTTTCTTTTCCACAGATAGCTTGGCACTGGAACATCGTAGAGGGTTGTTCAATAGCTCATTTTAAAGGAAATTAATTGGGTTAAAAATCTATATTAACTAAAATAAATTATTTCTAAAAGAGAATAAATTTTTCCACCAAAAACTGCATTTTTGATGTCTTTTCACACTGCAGTCTTTCAAACATTATAATTTATATAAAGGACCGATATAGTTCATCATAAATGGTCTTTGTCATCATGTTTTTTTATTTAGTTATCCAGAAAAATACCTGAAAATTTTAAAATTAGTTTGGTTTTTCTTTCGCTTAAAGTGACTTGTTACGCCATTTTATCGGGTGTAGACAAATTTGACATTTGGTTTTGACTGGTATTTATATTAAATAACGAAATATGGCCTATAATAATTGAATGACAAAGCTCACCATACTTACTGAAAGGTGTGTATGGTTGTGTGAAGCGGATTTATAGTAACATTTACATAAAGGATCGAGTTAGCTCATCATAAAATGTGTCAGTCAAGAGGATCATGTAGTAGCTAATAATAGAAGTTTTGTTTTGACTTTAAAAAGACAAATGTATAAAAATTACTTTCGGCAGGAATTAAACATCCGGGTTGCAGCGGTAGCTAGCAACCTAGTAAGAGACGATCACCTCCAATGTCAAGAAATATAAAACCCCCCAACTCCTAAAAAAAGAGTCAGATCAAAACAAAAAGTACACCATTAGAACCGCCTTGTCCGAATCCTCTATAAAGGAAACTTACCGCCCTTTGGCTTGAATAACAAAGAAAATATATTGGCTTGAAAATCAAGAAAATTGACTTTTACCACGTTATTCTCCACAAACGGGATATTTTTTTCTTTCCGCTTTTTTTTCTGCTCAGCTAGCTGGGCACTGGAAAATCATAGAGAGCTGTATAATAGCTCATTTTAAAGGAAATTGCAACATCTAGTCACTTTTGTATTTAAAAATAAAATACTTTTTAAAGTAGAATCAATTTTGTCAAAAAAATTGCATTTTTGATGTATTTTCATACTGCAGTCTTTTCAAAGATATTTGAATTTTGAAGCAATAAAACAGTCCATGTAATGAACTCTATAGTAATAATAGCTACTTGTCTCAATAGTAACCGAAACTCCTGGAACCAAAATTTTCTTTTTTGGCTTAATCGCTAAAATTATTATGTAAACTGCAAAAATATTTTTGATACCTAATCAGTAATAGTAATTTTTTAATTTAAACAACAAAAATACATGAAAATTCTAAAATTAGTTTTGCTTTTTGTCTCCTGGAAGAAATTTTTTTTCATCTCAGTTCAAATTTATTATTGTATCCTGGAACCAAGCTTTTTTGGTTTGTAACCCGTAAAGTACATATCTCCATATTATTGTCTCATAATTGCAATTATTTTAGTTTTCAGTCCAGAATCACTAAACTTATTATGTAAACTGCAAAAATATTTATGGTGTCTAACCAATAATACTAATTTTGTAATTCAAACAAGATAAATACCTGAAAATTTTAAAATTAGTTTTGTTTTATGCTAGGTTTTAGATACTCGACACGGGATTTTGTGTGGTTAATAATTTTAAACCTTGAAAAAATATGGTCTCACGCGAGTGGAAAAAAAGAAAGAATAACCAAAAACAATATCAAAATAGAACAATCCAAATTTCTACTAATAGAAAACTTTACTACACAAAAAATAAAGCTAACATCCTGAAATATCAGAAAAGTTTATTTAAAAGAGATAAAAATGCCACCAAACGCAATAAAGCTCGAGCACGCGTAAGGATTGCTACTAAGATGTCTTGTGATCCAGGATTTAAGAAAATGAAATATGACAGAGCAAAACAGAGGTATCTTACGGATCAGGGGTATCGAGAAGGGAAAATTGAGACAGCGAAACAAAAGAGCAAGGAAAGGTATGATAACGATATAGATTACCGAAACAAACATAAGAAAAAAGTTGCTACCAGAATAATGGGTAGATACTGGGGTGACAAAAGCTATAATGAAAAAATTAAATTCTCTGCGAGGTTGTACCGAAGAACGCATAAGGACAAAGGGAAAAATTACATTCAGAAATACAAGAAGATGGCAAAAATGCAGGCTGATCTTTGTAAATTGAGAAACATTTTACGCATGTTTTATCGGGATCACGAAAAGTATTCGAAATTACAGATTAAAATTCTCTTTGAAAGAGCGGATGCTGTTGAAAAGTCGGCTAGAAATGCTTTGGCAAAGCTTCATAGCAATATCCAAAAGAAATGTTGTCAGTTTAACGAAAAGCTTCCAAGGTATGGATTGGCAACTGCGGAACAGTTTATAGATGCAATGGAAAATGTTCGACAACACAGTGAATATACGGAGGCGTACTTCTTAGAAAATTCGTATATTAATTTTGGAAGGAGCAATTGCAGTTTATGTAGCAGCAATAAAAATATATATACAAGCATACCTATCAACAGCGAAGGAAAAGCAATGTTTTTCAATTATGGCGAAAACGAGCCTGTTAGGGTTATTAGTAAATGTGTTTGTAAGACTAATGATTTAGAACAAATTCCTGGAACACCGACTCAAGAAAAAAGCATTTCTAACTGTGTTTTAAACAGTTCGTTTAGTTCTACTGAATATTTGGCAAAAAATTCTCTGTGTAGTAGAACAAACTGTCCTGAAAAGTACGAGACAACTATTGAAAAATGCTCTAAAACTAGATCTGACAAGGAAATTATGATGGCTGAAGTCACCTATAACAATCTGAGTAAACATTCAAAACCAAAAATTGGGCAGCAGAATACTTGGCAATGTCACCCTGATATCCGCAAGCTCTATCCGACGGATATTGAATTATGTCAAATTCTTTTTGATATCCTTGAAAACAATATAGCATTAAAATTTTCAACTGACAAAGTGGTTAATTTCTACCTTGGCGGCTTGGATTATTGTGAAATCAATTACAGGGACACAAGAAAGCATGGGCATTCGTTATACTGTAGCCCAAATGAGGGATGTCAGAGCTATTTGCGTTCTCTAAGGGCACTAGCTCCACATTTTCCTGTCTTGAACTGTTTCATTAATAGCGTATATAAGGCAGTATCAAAATGTAAGATTATACAACATATTAATCTACTAAAAGTCGAGGGCTCGTACAAGGAACTAAGTCATTACATAGAAGAAGTGTCAAGTAGACTCTGTCGTAATAATAGTCAAGACTTCATTTACGGTGATAGCAATATTAGAGTTTCTGTGGATGAAAATACAATAATAAAATTATTTGGTGAGAGCCTTGATAAGGTAGCTAACATTAGGGATGTATACCCCACAATGCATTGTGACAGTTGTGAGCAGATAAAGACAAAATACCAATTGAAAAGTCTAAGATCCCTTTCAAATAAGAAAGGTTTTGATGTAATGATGGCCACGATTTTAGAACACCTACAACAGGACATACCCAAAGATGACAGAGAAAAGACTAATTCAATGTACAGGTTGGAAAGAGGATGTCATAAATTCATTCTTTGTCTGTGATTACTGTGCTGGGAAAATGTTGAAAAGTCAGGAGAATGTCCGATCAGCATTAAATAACCTTCATATAGACTGTACACCGGAATGTATAAAGTGTTTAAATAATTTTGAAATGGCAATGATTCGATTTGTAATGCCTTGTCTTACGATCGTCAGATTAGGACAAGTAACTGCATTGAAGAGACCTAGAACAGAACTTATTGACGCTCTTAAGGGGAGAATAGTATATCTACCTGTTGATGTGCAAGCAAATGCAGATATTCAGCCTGAAAAACTTCTTAACATTGATAGTTTTGTAGTCATTGTCAATGGTCAGCCTACTTACAACAAGAATGTTTGGACTGCACTAATAGATCTGAGAAAAGTCCATGAAGCACTGTTGTGGTTAAGAGAGAACAACAGTCTCTATAAAACAATACATGCATACACCCTAGAAGATTTAAAAAAAATACTTGAAGCCCGTCTTGCTGAAAAAGCGGTTGGTGTTGATAATTTACCTGAAATACCGGAAGCTGCAATCCTTCAGAAACTGACAGAAAGTGCAAAATCTACATTGGTTGAACATTTTTCTGTCCAGCCTCTCAATTCAGCGGTTCCAAAAGACTTCATTGAAGATTTTAAGCAAATGAAAGATCTTGGTACTGACCAATTTCAAATCAAGAAACTAAAAGGTGAGAGCGAAGACTTATTTCAGGAAGAACTTGATCTAAAAGTGTTTCCAAATCTTTTCCCGAAAGTTACAATAAAGAACGACACCTAGCCCATGTTAACTGAAACATAAATAGGGATTATGTAATCCGGGTTGCAGCGGTAGCTAGCAACCTAGTAAGAGACGATCACCTCCAATGTTAAGAAATATAAAACCCCCCAACTCCTAAAAAAAGAGTCAGATCAAAACAAAAAGTACACCATTAGAACCGCCTTGTCCGAATCCTCTATAAAGGAAACTTACCGCCCTTTGGCTTGAATAACAAAGAAAATATATTGGCTTGAAAATCAAGAAAATTGACTTTTACCACGTTATTCTCCACAAACGGGATATTTTTTTCTTTCCGCTTTTTCTTTCTGCTCAGCTAGCTGGGCACTGGAAAATCATAGAAAGCTGTATAATAGCTCATTTTAAAGGAAATTGCAACATCTAGTCACTTTTGTATTTAAAAATAAAATACTTTTTAAAGTAGAATCAATTTTGTCAAAAAAATTGCATTTTTGATGTATTTTCATACTGCAGTCTTTTCAAAGATATTTGAATTTTGAAGCAATAAAACAGTCCATGTAATGAACTCTATAGTAATAATAGCTACTTGTCTCAATAGTAACCGAAACTCCTGGAACCAAAATTTTCTTTTTTGGCTTAATCGCTAAAATTATTATGTAAACTGCAAAAATATTTATGATGCCTAATCAGTAATAGTAATTTTTTAATTTAAACAACAAAAATACATGAAAATTCTAAAATTAGTTTTGCTTTTTGTCTCCTGGAAGAAATATAATAAAGATCGAACTCTTCCCTATACTAGCTTGCATACGCAACTTCACTATAGTTAAGATTACAGTATTTATATTATGCATCATTATAAATTATAAAAGGTTCAAATGTTCGAAGATTATAGAGTTAAAAATTTTCCCACCCCGGGAATCGAACCCGAGCCTGTTAAGTGAAAGTTAACTATTCTAGCCACTAGACCATATTGAACCATAAAGAAGTATGATTTAAGAGCCATATGCGTATTATTATTTCACCATACCAATTATAATAAGGCAAAAACAAAATCGTCGACTTGCAACCTTACTTTTGACACATTAGTTAAATCTTCATCAGGCTTAAAAAATGTTTTGCTAGTTTTACATGAAAGAACGAACCTTAGTCCATATACAATAAAGAACGACACCTTGCCCATGTTAACTAAAACATAAATAGGGATTATGTAATTTCCAATAGTATCATGGCTGTAGAGATGGCTGAAACCTAGTTACAATAAAAAACGATCATTGGAATAACAAAAATTGCATACCTTTGGTATTAGCTAGCTACTTGATTATTTGAGACTCGTCTCTTACTATTTAAAAGAAGAAAAAGCCGTAGGCTTTTTCCTGTGTGTAATCAGTTTATTATCATAGGCAGCGCACTAGCACTGCCTGAGTAAAGAACAATGTGGGCACAATGTGTTTTTTTTCCGGGTTGCAGCGATAGCTAGCAACCTAGTAAGAGACGATCACGTCCAATGTTAAGAAATATAAAAACCCATAATTCCTAACAAAGGAGTCAGATCAAAACAAAAAGTACACCATTAGAACCGCCTTGTCCGAAACCCCTGTATAGGAAACTTTCTGTTCCTTGGCTTGAACAGCAAGGGAAATATATTGGCTTGAAAATCAAGAAAATTGACTTTAACCACGTTATTCTCCCCAAACGGGATATTTTTTTCTCTTTTCTTTTTTTTCTTTTCCACAGATAGCTTGGCACTGGAACATCGTAGAGGGTTGTTCAATAGCTCATTTTAAAGGAAATTAATTGGGTTAAAAATCTATCTATAGTAACTAAAATAAATTATTTCTATTTAAAGTAAAGAACAATCGCTCATGCATATTAACTGATATATGGTGGTTCCAGGGGTAGTTACTTGTGGTTCGTCTCTTACTATTTCAAAGAAGAAAAAGCCGTAGGCTTTTTCCTGTTTGTAATGATATAGCATAAAACGAATTCCAAGTTGTAAGGTTATAAAGGAGACTCCGCGCACCACGCAAAAAGTACAAAAGGCAAGAGCACCTACTGCAGGTGCCATTAATAAGGGCAGCGAAGCTGTTATTCGAGGAAATGCGCAAGACAATTCGGGTAGCGATGCAACAATGTCGGATAGCGATGCGGAAACAGTATTACAATAAAGAACGAACTCTAATTACATTTTGTAATCATGAAATATAAAATATAGTAATATAAAATATTACTAAATAACCATATATGACGTAATGAGCGACGTGACGTAAGAATTGAAAAAATCTTTTTTTATTTTATTTTCGTTTTCAGTTCGGAATAGCGAAAGTCATAAACTGGAAATATATTTATAGTATCTGAGCAATAGTTTTAATCTTTTAATATAGACTAGAAAAATACCTAAAAATTTAAAAATTAGTTTAATTTTTTGTTAGTATACATTAAAGAACGAACTTTTGTCAATAGTAACTGAAGTATTATATCCGGGTTGCAGCGGTAGCTAGCAACATAGTAAGAGACGATCACGTCCAATGTTAAGAAATATAAAAACCCATAGTTCCTAAAAAAGCAGTCAGATCAAAACAAAAAGTACACCATTAGAACCGCTTGTCCGAAACCCCTGTATAGTAAACTTTCTGTCCCTTGGCTTGAACAGCAAGGGAAATATATTGGCTTAAAAATTCGGGTTGCAGCGGTAGCTAGCAACCTAGTAAGAGACGATAACCTCCAATGTTAAGAAATATAAGACCCCCCAACTCCAAAAAAAAGAGTCAGATCAAAACAAAAACCACACCATTAGAACCGCCTTGTCCGAATTCCCTATAAAGGAAACTTACCGTCCTTTGGCTTGAATAACAAAGAAAATATATTGGCTTGATTACAATAAAAAACGATCATTGGAATAACAAAAATTGCATACCTTTGGAATTAGCTAGCTACTTGATTATTTGAGACTCGTCTCTTACTATTTAAAAGAAGAAAAAGCCGTAGGCTTTTTTTCTGTTTGTATTTATAGTTAAAAAACGAACTCCAGTCCAAAGAAACTGAACACTGTGGTTCATTTATATTATCTTCATTATTTTAGCTAGAATGTAAATAATATCAATTAAGATCGATCGTTGCCACACAGTGTCTTTGACCTCAAATCCTTCGGAGCCAAAGGAAAGTTCCGTATTTGTGTCTCTTATTATTAACAATTTACTTTACGTCGGAATAACGAATTTTGATTTCGTCACTTATCAGATTATGTATCAGATAAAATTTTTTGTTGCAGGTTTGCTTACCTTCTTGTACTGAAGGAAGAATTTATCAATTAGACAATTGATACTTCTCGTCATTAGCGTGATTAGAGTTATTCTGTCACTAATAGCATCACAATCAAACAACGATGCATTAGCTAAGGACGGCAAAATAGCAGTGAAAGGTTTTGTTGCCATTGTTGCTTCCTGCATCAAATCCAGATTTTCTGGTTATTATTATCAAACAGTTCGTGGTAACGAACTGTAAGTAAGGAGCGACCCGGCTCAATGGTAACCGAAACTCTAAAAAACTGTATTTTTATACCAATATAAAAATTAAAAGAATCAGATTTTAATTATTATTTAAAATATATAAGTTTAATTAATTTTATTCTTACACATAAAAAGTTACGTGCCTGAGAAAATTTGGCTGATTTTCGAAAAAAGGGGGAAAGACCCCTAACAGTTATAGAACCTTAATGAAAATCACACCATCATATTCAGCGTATCAGAGAACCCTACTGTAGAGGTTTCAAGCTCCTATCTACAAAAATGTGGAATTTTCCATTTTTTGCCAGAAGAAAGATCACGGATGCGTGTTTATTTGTTTGTTTGATTGTTTTTGTGTTGTTTTTTTTCCCAGGGTTGATCGTATCGACACAGTGGCCCTAGTATATTGTGGGAGGAATTATTCGTATGAAAATTTATTGCTATAGTGCCCATCTTTGGTTACAAAAATATTGGATGGCATTTATGCATCCTCACACGCACAGTTTTTTACCTTAGTCACCTGATTATTATTTTGAGATACCCATTTTGTTCAGCATGGTCAAAAATATAATAAATATGTCTTTTAGGATGACTTGATCCCCCAAAGTCCCCGGGGGGAGGGCTGAAAGTTATGAACTTTACTCAATGTTAACATATAGTATTGGTTATTGGGAAGTATACAGACTTTTTCTGAGGAGATTTTTTCTGGTAGGTGGGGGAAGGAGAGGGTGGGGGGCTATATGGAAGGATCTTTCCATGAAGGACGTTTTCATGGGGGCAGGGACATTGCTAGGAAGGGGGCGCCGGATTTCCCAGCATTATTAAAGAGAAAGATCAGGAATTAAATAAAAAAAAACAAGTTTTTCAACTGATCAACTGATTGTGATTAAGAGGTCATTTTTAAAGAACTGGAAAAAAAAATTCGAACTATAGTTTAAAGAGCAGGGTATTGACTAGGGGGCGAACCCCCTAATATACGTGTTAAAAATTTTTATAATAAAGAACGACCTCTTGCCCATACTAAATTTTATAGGGCACTTAGCTATAGTATAGTTTAGTACAGTTTGCATAAAGGACCGATAAAGTTCATTATAAATGGTGTTTGTCAATACGGTTTTCATTAAAGAACGAACTACAGCCCCTAGTAATTGAAGTTTTATGCATTACTAGCAACCTAGCTTAATTAGCTTCATGGTTCTCTGAGTTTGGTCTCTTACTATTCAAACTAAGAAATAGCAGTAGGCTTTTTCCTGTTTGTGATTGGCTGCGTTAGCGGCAACCTAGTCCAGGTTGCAGCGGTAGCTAGCATCCTAGTAAGAAATCTGGGTTGCAGAGGTAGCTAGCAACCTACTAAGTGACGATCACGTCCAATACTTAGAAATATAAAAACCCATCTGGAATGCAGCGGTCGCTATCAACCTAGTAAGAGACGATCACCTCTAATGTTAAGAAATATAATAGCCCATAAATCCTAAAAATAGACTCAGATCAAATCAAACAGTTCGTGGTAACGAACTGTATAGTAATAAATATAATAACCTATAACTCCTAAAAATGGACTCAGATCAAAAAAAAAGTACACCATTAGAACCGCCTTGTCCGAAACCCCCTATATAGGAAAATTACTTTCCCTTGGCTTGAATAACAAGGCAAATATATTGGCTTGAACATCAAGAAAAGAGACAGCTACTACAGCATTCTACCTATACGGCCTCTTTTTTTCATTTTTTCCGTTTTTTCACCTCAGCTAGATCGGCACTAGAAAATCATAGAGAGCTGTTTAATGGCTCATTTGAAAGAAAATTGATGTATTTAAAAACCTTTAATAATTAACAAAAATAATCATGTTATAGATTGATCAATGATGTCTTAATCGTAGGTTGTCGCCAGGTCGTCTCTTACTATTCCAATTAAGAAAAAGCCATAGGGTTTTTTCCTGTTTGTAATATATTGCATATAGAACCGAGCACTCCCACATTTACAAACTGTTACCTTGTTTTTTTCAGTTTTTATAATATTTCTACATCAAGTTAAAGACTGATCAATGATGTCATAATCGTAGGTTGTGGCCAGGTTGTCTCTTACTATTCCAATTAAGTAAAAGCCATAGGTTTTTTTTCTTGTTTGTAATTTTATAATAAAGATCGAAATCTTCCATATACTAACTTGCATACGCAACTTCACTATAGTTAAGATTAGAGTATTTATATTATACATCATTATAAATTATAAAAGGTTCAAATGTTCGAAGATTATAGAGTTTAAAATTTTCCCACACCGGGAATCGAACCCGAGCCTGTTAAGCGAAAGTTAACTATCCTAGCCACTAGACCATATGGAACCATAAAGAAGTATGATTTAAGAGCCATATGCATATTATTATTTCACCATACCAATTATAATAAGGCCAAAACTAAAATAGTCGACATGCAACCTTACTTTTGACACATTAGTTAAATCTTCATCAGGCTTAAAAAATGTTTTGCTAGTTCCGGGTTGCAGCGGTAGCTAGCAACCTAGTAAGAGACGATCACGTCCAATGTTAAGAAATATAAAAACCCATAGTTCCTAACAAAGGAGTCAGATCAAAACAAAAAGTACACCATTAGAACCGCCTTGTCTGAAACCCCTGTATAGGAAACTTTCTGTCCCTTGGCTTGAACAGCAAGGGAAATATATTGGCTTGAAAATCAAGAAAATTGACTTTAACCACGTTATTCTTCCCAAACGGGATATTTTTTTTTTCTTTTTTTTGTATCCAGAGATAGCTTGGCACTGGAACATCGTAGAGGGTTGTTCAATAGCTCATTTTAAAGGAAATTAATTGGGTTAAAAATCTATAGTAACTAAAATAAATTATTTCTAAAAGAGAATAAATTTTTTCACCAAAAACTGCATTTTCGATGTCTTTTCACACTGCAGTCTTTCAAACATAATCGTATACCAGCGGTAAGATTTGAACCCACGCCTCCGAAGAGACTTGTGCCTAACACCAGTGCCTTGGACCACTCGGCCAGGCTGCCTCTCATAAATAAATATATATGTGAATTTGGGTTGCAGCAGTAGCTAGCAACCTAGTAAGAGACGATCAGTCCAATGCTAAGAAATATAACAAAACTCCTAAGAATAGAGTCAGATCAAAACAAAAGTACATCATTAGAATTACCTTGTCTGAAACCCTACTAGATAAATAATGAATGTCATCATAGTTTTATATTAGAGCTATGACGTGAATAGAAAATCCGGGAGATCCTGGTTGCAGCGGTAGCTAGCAACCTCCTGGTTGCAGCGGTAGCTAGCAACCTAGTAAGAGACGATCACGTCCAATGTTAAGAAATATAAAAACCCATAGTTCCTAAAAAAAGAGTCAGATCAAAACAAAAAGTACACCATTAGAACCACCTTGTCCGAAACCCCTGTGTAGGAAACTTTCAGTTCCTTGGCTTGAACAGCAAGGGAAATATATTGGCTTGAAAATCAAGAAAAGTGGCAGCTACTACAACATTCTGCCTAAACGGGATATTTTTTCTTTTTTCTTTTTTTCTTTTTTTGTATCCAGAGACAGCTTGGCACTGGAACATCGTAGAGGGTTGTTCAATAGCTCATTTTAAAGGAAATTAATTGGGTTAAAAATCTATAGTAACTAAAATAAATTATTTCTAAAAGAGAATAAATTTTTCCACCAACAACTGTATTTTTAATGTCTTTTCACACTGCAGTCTTTCAAACATAATCGTATACCAGCGGTAAGATTTGAACCCACGCCTCCGAAGAGACTGGTGGCTAACACCATTGCCTTGGACCACTCGGCCAGGCTGCCTCTTATAATTTGGGTTGCAGCAGTATCCTGGTTGCAGCGGTAGCTAGCAACCTAGTAAGAGACGATCACGTCCAATGTTAAGAAATATAAAAACCCATAGTTCCTAAAAAAGGAGTCAGATCAAAACAAAAGTACACCATTAGAACCACCTTGTCCGAAACCCAGGTATAGGAAACTTTCTGTCCCTTCGCTTGAACAGCAAGGGAAATATATTGGCTTGAAAATCAAGAAAAGTGGCAGCTATTACAACATTCTGCCTAAACGGGATATTTTTTTCTCTTTTCTTTTGTATCCAGAGATAGCTTGGCACTGGAACATCGTAGAGGGTTGTTCAATAGCTCATTTTAAAGGAAATTAATTGGGTTAATTTTCGATGTCTTTTCACACTGCAGTCTTTCAAACACAATCGCATATCAGCGGTAAGATTTGAACCCACGCCTCCGAAGAGACTGGTGGCTAACACCAGTGCCTTGGACCCCTCGGCCAGGCTGCCTCTCATAAATAAATATATATGTGAATTTGGGTTGTAGCAGTAGCTAGCAACCTAGTGAGAGACGATCAGTCCAATGCTAAGAAATATAAAAACCCAAAACTCCTAAAAATAGAGTCAGATCAAAGCAAAAGTATATCATTAGAACTACCTTGTCTGAAACCCTACTAGATAAATAATGAATGTCATCATAGTTTTATATTAGAGCTATGACGTGAATAGAAAAACACGAAAATATATTGTTGTTTCTGAAGACGTCATGAAATAATATCATTGCGCCATGACGTCAATAAAATCATTACGCCGTGACTTCATAATTACTACTTAAGAACGACAAAGATGTAAATTCTCGCATTCTTGATTAGATAATGGTTAGATCGAAGCAAGCTATACGCAAGTTGAAAAAATCCGGGTTGCAGCGGTATCCGGGTTGCAGCGGTAACTAGCAACCTAGTAAGAGACGATCACGTCCAATGTTAAGAAATATAAAAACCCATAGTTCTTAAAAAAAAGAGTCAGATCAAAACAAAAAGTACACCATTAGAACCGCCTTGTCCGAAACCCCTGCATAGTAAAATTTCTGTCCCTTGGCTTGAACAGCAAGGGAAATATATTGGCTTGAAAATCAAGAAAAGTGGCAGCTACTACAACATTCTGCCTAAACGGGATATTTTTTTCTTTTTTTTTTCTTTTTTTTCTTTTTTTGTATCCAGAGATAGCTTGGCACTGGAACATCGTGGAGGGTTGTTCAATAGCTCATTTTAAAGGAAATTAATTGGGTTAAAAATCTATAGTAACTAAAATAAATTATTTCTAAAAGAGAATAAATTTTTCCACCAAAAACTGCATTTTGATGTCTTTTCACACTGCAGTCTTTCAAACATAATCGTATACCAGCGGTAAGAATTGAACCCACGCCTCTGAAGAGACTGGTGGCTAACACCAGTGCCTTGGACCACTCGGCCAGGCTGTCTCTCATAAATAAATATATATGTGAATTTGGGTTGCAGCAGTAGCTAGCAACCTAGTAATAGACGATCAGTCCAATGCTAAGAAATATAAAAACCCAAAACTCCTAAAAATAGAGTCAGATCAAAACAAAAGTACATCATTAGAAATACCTTGTCTGAAACCCTACTAGATAAATAATGAACGTCATCATAGTTTTATATTAGAGTTATGACGTGAATAGAGTGACGTCATAATTAGTATATAAGGAAAGTCAAAACTGAAAATTCTTTCATTCTTGATTAGAATAATGGTTAGATCAAAGCAGGCTATACGCAAGTTGAAGAAAGAGTACTACACAAACAACAGAGATAGTAACTTGAAAAGAAAAAAGCAAAGGTATTCAACCGACCAGGTGTATCGAGGAGTAATAATTGAGAGAGCAAAACAAAGGTATTCAACCGACCAGGCGTATCGAGAAGTAATAATTGAGAGAGCAAAACAAAACAGCAAGATGTGTTATCACAATGATGAAGATTATAGACATGCAAAAATTGAGACAGCCAAACAAAAGATCAAGGAACGGTATGGTAATGATGAACATTACAGAGAAGCAAGAATTGAGCAGGCTAAACAAAAGATCAAGGAGCGTTATCACAATGATAAACTTTATAGAGAAGCAACAATTGAGCAGGCTAGACAAAAGAGCAGGGAACGTTATCACAATGATCCGGGTTGCAGCGGTAGCTAGCAACTTAGTAAGAGACGATCACGTCCAATGTTAAGAAATATAAAAACCCATAGTTCTTATCCGGGTTGCAGCGGTAGCTAGCAACCTAGTAAGAGACGATCACCTCCAATGTCAAGAAATATAAAACCCCCCAACTCCTAAAAAAAGAGTCAGATCAAAACAAAAAGTACACCATTAGAACCGCCTTGTCCGAATCCTCTATAAAGGAAACTTACCTCCCTTTGGCTTGAATAACAAAGAAAATATATTGGCTTGAAAATCAAGAAAATTGACTTTTACCACGTTATTCTCCACAAACGGGATATTTTTTTCTTTCCGCTTTTTCTTTCTGCTCAGCTAGCTGGGCACTGGAAAATCATAGAGAGCTGTATAATAGCTCATTTTAAAGGAAATTGCAACATCTAGTCACTTTTGTATTTAAAAATAAAATACTTTTTAAAGTAGAATCAATTTTGTCAAAAAAATTGCATTTTTGATGTATTTTCATACTGCAGTCTTTTCAAAGATATTTGAATTTTGAAGCAATAAAACAGTCCATGTAATGAACTCTATAGTAATAATAGCTACTTGTCTCAATAGTAACCGAAACTCCTGGAACCAAAATTTTCTTTTTTGGCTTAATCGCTAAAATTATTATGTAAACTGCAAAAATATTTATGATGCCTAATCAGTAATAGTAATTTTTTAATTTAAACAACAAAAATACATGAAAATTCTAAAATTAGTTTTGCTTTTTGTCTCCTGGAAGAAATATAGTAAAGAACGAACTAAAGCCCAAAGAAACTGAACCCTGTGGTTCATTCATATTATCTTGATTATTTTAGCTAGGATGTATATAAAACGAGTTTCTTTTTTAAATTTAAAATTTGAAAGATATTGCTTTTAATTCAACACACTAAAAGTTCTACCCAACGGGAAATCGAACCCCGTTCTCCCACGTTACAAGTCGGTATCCTTACCATTAGACTATCGAACACTTATGAGATAAAAGTTACATATAAGACAAGATAGTTATTTTTTAATTTTGTTACAATAAGGAACGAACTGTAACCCATAGTAACTTAAGTATAAAATCAAACAGTTTTTAGACATAATAATGAGTTTAATTGCTCATTTTAAAGAAAACTGCTGAATATAAAAACCTTTTATAATTAATTACATTAAAAGACCATCATTGGAATAACAAACAATTACATACATTTGAATTAGTTAGCTATTTGATTGTTTGATGTTCGTCTCTTACTATTTAAAAGAAGAAAAAGCCGTAGGCTTTTTCCTGTTTGTAATCAGTTCATTATCCAGGTTGCAGCGGTAGCTAGAAACTTACATAAAGGACCCATATAGTTCATCATAAATGGTATTTGTCAATTAGGTCCGGCTTTGCAGTTGTAGCTAGTTTTTACAGTAAAGAACGATCTCTCACCAATAGTAACTGATGTATTGTGGTTCCAGGGGTATCCGGGTTGCAGCGGTAGCTAGCAACCTAGTAAGAGACGATCACCTCCAATGTTAAGAAATATAAAACCCCCGAACTCCTAAAAAAAGAGTCAGATCAAAACAAAAAGTACACCATTAGAACCACCTTGTCCGAAACCTCTATAAAGGAAACTTACCGCCCTTTGGCTTGAATAACAAAGAAAATATATTGGCTTAAAAATCAAGAAAATTGACTTTTACCACGTTATTCTCCACAAACGGGATGTTTTTTTCTTTCCGCTTGATTTTCCTCCTCAGCTAGCTGGGCACTGAAAAATCATAGAGAGCTGTATAATAGCTCATTTTAAAGGAAATTGCAACATCTAGTGCCTTTTGTAATTAAAAATAAAATACTTTTTAAAGTAGATACATTTAAGAACGAACTTTAGTCCATAGTAACTGAAGTATTATAAGGAATCATCATGTAGATGAGAAATTTTCCTTAAGAAATCATCATAAGTAAGAATTTCCCATACCGGGAATCGAAATCAGGCAAACTAGGTGAGAGCCAGCTACCCTAACCACTAGACCATATAAAATATATCAAATATCTGATTAATGAAGTTTTACAATAAAGATCCAACTCTTGCCTATACTAACTGGGATGGGTTGCTTAACTATAGTGTAGGCTTGTAAATTTACATTTAAAGTCAACAAATTAAAAATTCCCTACAACGGGGAATCAAACCCCGATCGCCCTTGTGACAAGCGGGTATGTTTACCATTGTACTATTGGAGACTCATGATAAATATGTTACATATAAGATGATAAATATGTTACATATAAGACATGATAAAAAAATGGTTAACTTACTAAGAAAATTAAATAAGGAATCGGTCAGGTTAATTATAAATGGGGATTATGTAAGTTTCATCGATAGCATGGCTGTAGAGATGGTCAAAACCTAGTAAAGAATAAATTATGGCACATATTGGGTTTAGTTTGATGCCTCATTCTCTGAATCTGGGTTTTAGTGGTAGATAGACACCTATCTGGGTTGCAGCGGTAGTTAGCAACCTAGTAAGAGACGATCACGTCCATTGTTAAGAAATATAAAAACCCATAGCTCGTAAAAAAGGAGTCAGATCAAAACAAAAAGTACACCATTAGAACCGCCTTATCCGAAACGCCTGTATAGTAAAATTTCTTTCCCTTGGCTTGAATAGCAAGAGAAATATATTGGCTTGAAAATGAAGAAAAATGGCAGCTACTACAACATTCTGCCTAAACGGGATATTTTTTTCTCTTTTCTTTGTTTCTAGATTTAGCTTGGCACTGGAACATCGTAGAAAGTTGTTCAATGGCTCATTTTAAAGGAAATTAATTGGGTTAAAAACTTTTTGCATTAAAGAACAAACTTCCAGCCCATAGTAACTAAAATAAGATAATAATTAATGTTAAAGATTGATCAATGATGCAGTTGAAAAAACAGTACTACACAAACAACAGAGATAGTAACTTTAAAAGAAAAAATCAAATGTATTCAACCGACCAGGCGTATCGAGAAGTAATAATTGAGAGAGCAAAACAAAGGTATTCAACCGACCAGGCGTATCAAGAAATAATATCTGAGAGAGAAAAACAAAGGTATTCAACCGACCAGGCGTATCGAGAAGTAATAATTGAGAGAGCAAAATAAAACAGCAAGATGTGTTATCACAATGATGTAGTTTATAGACATGCAAAAATTGAGACAGCCAAACAAAAGATCAAGGAACGGTATGGTAATGATGAAGATTACAGAGAAGCAACAATTGAGCAGGCTAGACAAAAGAGCAAGGAACGGTATGATAATGATAAAGATTACCGAAACAAACATAAGAAAAAAGTTGCTACCAGAATAATGGGTAGATACTTGGGTGACAAAAGCTATAATAAAAAAAATAAATTCTCTGCGAGGTTGTATCGAAGAACGCATAAGGACAAAGGGAAAAATTACATTCAGAAATACAAGAAGAAGGCAAAAATGCAGGCTGACCTTAGTAAATTGAGAAACATTTTACGCATGTTTTATCGGGATTACAGTAAAGAACAAACTTCCAGCCCATAGTAACTAAAATAAGATTATAATTAATGTTAAAGATTGATCAATGATGCCATAATCGTAGGTTGTAGCCAGGTCATCTCTTACTATTCAAATTAAGAAAAAGCCATAGGCTTTTTCCTGTTTGTAATAGAGTAATCCAGGTTGCAGCGGTAGCTAGCAACCTAGTAAGAAACGATCACCTCCAATATTAAGAAATATAAAAACCCATAACTCCCAAAAAAAATTCAGATCAAAATAAGAAGTACACTATTAGAACCGCCTTGCCCTAAATCCGGGTTGCAGCGGTAGCTAGCAATCCGGTTTGCAGCGGTAGCTAGCAGCCTAGTAAGAGACGATCACGTCCAATTTTAAGAAATATAAAAACCCATATTTCCTAACAAAGGAGTCAGATCAAAATATAATAAAGATCAAACTCTTCCCTATACTAACTTGCATAAGCAACTTCACTATAGTTAAGATTACAGTATTTATATTTTTACATTAAAAGACGATCACTGAAATAACAAACCATTCCATACATTGGACTTAGTTAGCTACTTGATTGTTTGAGTTCCGGGTTGCAGCGGTAGCTAGCAACCTAGTAAGAGACGATCACGTCCAATGTTAAGAAATATAAAAACCCATAGCTCCTAAAAAAGGAGTCAGATCAAAACAAAAAGTACACCATTAGAACCGCCTTGTCCGAAACCCCTGTATAGGAAACTTTCTGTCCCTTGGCTTGAACAGCAAGGGAAATATATTGGCTTGAAAATCAAGAAAATTGACTTTAACCACGTTATTCTCCCCAAACGGGATATTTTTTTCTTTTTTTTTCTTTTTTTTTCTTTTGTATCCAGAGATAGCTTGGCACTGGAACATCGTAGAGGGTTGTTCAATAGCTCATTTTAAAGGAAATTAATTGGGTTAAAAATCTATAGTAACTAAAATAAATTATTTCTAAAAGAGAATAAATTTTTCCAATAAAAACTGTATTTTTGATGCAGTGACGTCATAATTACTATATAAGAAACGTCAAAACTGTAAATGGTCTCATTCATGAATACATAATTATAATAAAGATCGAACTCTTCCCTATACTAACTTGCATACGCAACTTCACTATAGTTAATATAGTTAAGATTACAGTATTTATATTATACATCATTATAAATTATAAAAGGTTCAAATATTCGAAGATTATAGAGTTAAAAATTTTCCCACACCGGGAATCGAACCCGAGCCTGTTTTATAGTAAAGAACGAACTCTTGCCCTTAGATACCTATGTCTTGTCAAATTAGCTAATTAATTTCACCTGATTTTGTTTTAAAAATAATTCCCACACCGGGATTCGAACCCAAGCCAATTGGTTGAAAGCCAACTATCCTAAACCACTAGACCATATGAGATATGTGTAAAAAGCTAATTAATTGTTTTATGATATCCGGGTTGCTGCGGTAGCTAGCAACCTAGTAAGAGACGATCACCTCCAATGTTAAGAAATATTATAATAAAGAACGACCTCTTGCCTATACTAAATTTATAGACCACTGAACTATAGTATAGGTTAGTAAGGTTTACATAAAGGACTGATTATAATAAAGAACGAACGCTTGCTCATAGTAACTGAAATATTAATTAAAAGTAGTATCCAGGTTGCAGCGGTAGCTAGCAACCTAGTAAGAGACGATCACGTCCAATGTTAAGAAATATAAAAACCCATAGTTCCTAACAAAGGAGTGAGATCAAAACAAAAAGTACACCATTAGAACCGCCTTGTCCGAAACCCCTGTATAGTAAACTTTCTGTCCCTTGGCTTGAACAGCAAGGGAAATATATTGGCTTGAAAATCAAGAAAAGTGGCAGCTACTACAACATTCTGAAAAACGGGATATTTTTTTCTTTTTTTTATTTTCTTTCTTTTCCACAGATAGTTTTGCACTGGAACATCGTAGAGAGTTGTTCAATGGCTCATTTTAAAGGAAATTAATTGGGTTATAAATCTATAGTATCTAAAATAAACTATTTTTAAAAGAGAATAAATTTTTCCACCAAAAACTGTATTTTTGATGTCTTTTCACACTGCAGTCTTTCAAACATAATCGTATACCAGCGGTAAGATTTGAACCCACACCTCCGAAGAGACTGGTGGCTAACACCAGTGCCTTGGACCACTCGGCCAGGCTGCCTCTCCTAATTTGGGTTGCACCAGTAGCTAGCAACCTAGTAAGAGACGATCAGTCCAATGCTAAAAAATATAAAAACCAAAAACTCCTAAACATAGAGTCAGATCAAAGCAAAAGTACATCATTAGAACTACCTTGTCTGAAACCCTACTAGATAAATAATGAATGTCGTCATAGGTTTATATTAGACCTATGACGTGAATAGAAAAACACGACATTATGTTGTTGTTTCTGAAGACGTCATCATGAAATAATACCATTGCGCCATGACGTTTTGAAATAATCCGGGTTCTAATAAAGAACGAACTCTTTCCTATACTAAATTGCGTACTTTGTATAATTATAGTTACTGATATAGTAATGATATGGTTTTATTGATAGCTGAATTACAAATTAAAAGAAAAGTACCCCGGGTGGCTTTGAACCACCAACCATTCGGTTAAAGACAGATCGTGCTAGACACTTGGACTATAACGTCACTAATTAAAGTTGTAAAATTAACAATATGGTACAAAAAGGATCGATACAGTTCATTATAAATGGGCACTATGTAAGTTTCATCGAATATAGCTGAAACCTAGTAAAGAACAAGCCACGGCACATAGTAGGTAAAAGCTAAGATAGCACAAGCATCGTCTCTTGCTATTCCAACTAAGAAAAAGCCATAGGCTTTTTCCTGTTTTGGTTGCAGTTATAATAAAGAACGACCTCTTGCCTTTGCTAATTTTTATACGCCACTTAATTATAGGATAGTCCAGAATGCAACGGTATCCGGGTTGCAGCGGTAGCTAGCAACCTAGTAAGAGACGATCACGCCCTATAGTAAATACTAAAGTAACCCATAACTCCTGAAAAGAGAGTCAGATCAAAACAAAAAGTACACCATTAGAACCCTCTGATCCCAAACACCTATAAATTACATTAAAAGACGATCATTGGAATAACAAACAATTGCATACATGGGAATTAGTTAGCTACTTGATTGTTTGAGGTTCGTCTCTTACTATTTCAATGAAGAAAAAGCCGTAGGCTTTTTCCTGTTTGTAATCAGTTTGTTTGTAGTAGAGAACAACCTCTGCCCCATGTCAAGTGAAATAATCTATTGACAAGTTGCTTCTCTAAGTTATGTTACATTAAGGTAAGTACCGGTAAAAGAAATTCGGTATTACTGATTTTCTAAAAGTTATAATAAAGAACGACCTCTTGCCTATACTAAATTTTATAGGCCACTTAACTATAATATAGGTTAGTAAATTTTAAATAATGGACCGAAATAGTTCATCATAAATAGTGTTTGTCAATACGGTTCCATTTTATATAATTATCAATTATTATGTAAAATGCAGTAATTTTTGGTTTTTTTTTTTTTAAATTTATTTGTTAACTGAAACTAGAATAATTCTTGAAAATTTTAAATAAAATTATATTAAAAGACGATCATTAGGATACCAAACCATTACATATATTGGACTTAGTTAGCTGCCTGATTGCTTGAGGTTTGTCTCATACTATTCAAAATAAGAAAAAGCCGTAGGATTTTTCCTGTTTGTAATCAAGGTTATTATCAAACAGTTCGTGGTAAAGAACTGTATAGTAAGAGCGACTCATCTAAATAGTAACCGATACTCTAAAAAACAGTATTTTTATATTTATATGATGATTTTCAATATGAAATAACAATATATGACGTAATGAGTGATTAAATTAAAATTGAAAAAGTTAATTTTTATTTTATTTTAGTTCAAAATCGATAAAGTTAAAGTTATAATCGATAACTGCAAAAATATTTATGGTATCTGAGCATTAATTTTGATCTTGCAATTTTAACTGGAATTATACCTGAAAATTCTTTAATTAGTTTTTATTTTTTGTTAGGTTTTTTATACTTAATACGTTTCGTAAACAAAATGTGCTAGATGAAATTTAACTCAGTAATAAAATTATTTATTGTAATTGTTTCACAAGTAAGAAAAATGAAAACTAAGAACATGAAAATATATCAAAGTTGAGCTATACAGCTTGCTGGCAAAAGCAAAGATAAATATGAGAAAAACAAGGACTCTCTCATATTGATTGCCAAAAACCGATATAAGCAGGATGAGAAAGCAGCAGCTCTAAAAAAGCGTTGTGTTCCAATCCAATACCAAAATGTCGAGGCTTATCGTCTGAATACTATAAAGCTTGAATCAATCCAAACAGAAGTGATGAGGCTTATTGTCTGAATACTATCAAGTCTGCATCAATCCAGAGAATCATTTATTACAGAAATAATGAAGAGTATCGTCAAAGTACTATCAAGTCTGCATCAATCCTGAGAAGCTTTAAATAAGTAGATAATGAAGAGCACCGTCAAAATTACATTAAATCAGTCTCTTGGAAACAAAGAAACAAATACACAAGTGATGATTTGTATCGCAGTTATAGTAAAGAACGATATCAAAAATTCTCTCTGACAGGAAATTGAAACACGGTCTCCCGCGTTACAAGCGGACATTCGCACTATTGTACCATCGAAGACCTATAGATTATAAATTATATGTAAGACATGATAATAAATTCGTTAATACACAAAAAAATTATACAAGGAATCTGTCTAGTTAATCATTATAAATGGGGATTATTTAAGTTGTTATCGGTTTCATTTATATTAAAAAATCATCATTAGAAGAACAAACCATTGCATTTATTAGACTGAATTAGCTGCCTGATTCTATGAGCTTCATCTCTTACTATTACAAAGAAGAAAAGCTGGAGGCTTTTTTTTGTTTGTAATCGGGGTTTTTCTTACCTAGAGCTTGGTAATTTTTTAATAATTCCTATATAAATGAGATTTCTTTTAATTTCCTACATAAATGAGAATGAAGAAGTGACGCTGGGTTGTGAGAAAAGCAAATGGACAACTTCATCTCGACATTGCAAGAAATTATCAGTTCTTTCTCACATCGGTAATAAAACCTGCTTATGATCTCCAATACAACATTTACAGTAAAGAACGATCTCTCGCCAATAGTAACTGATATACGGTGGCGCCAGGGGTAGCTACATCCGGGTTGCAGCGGTAGCTAGCAACCTAGTAAGAGACGATCACGTCCAATGTTAAGAAATTACGGCGGTATGTTAAGAAATTATCCGGGTTGCAGCGGTAGCAACAACCTAGTAAGAGACGATCACCTCCAATGTTAAGAAATATAAAATCCCCCAACTCCTAAAAAAAGATTAAGATCAAAACAAAAAGTACACCATTAGAACCGCCTTGTCCAAAACCCCTATAAAGGAAACTTACCGCCCTTTGGCTTGAATAACAAAGAAAATATATTGGCTTGAAAATCAAGAGAATTGACTTTAACCACGTTATTCTCCACAAACGGGATATTTTTATCTTTTCACTTTTCTTTTCTCCTCAGCTAGCTGGGCACTGGAAAATCACAGAGGGCTTTATAATAGCTCATTTTAAAGGAAACTGCTACATCTATTGCCTTTTGTAATTAAAAATAAAATACTTTTTAAAGTAGAATCAATTTTGTCAAAAAAATTGCATTTTTGATGTATTTTCATACTGCAGTCTTTTCAAAGATATTTGAATTTTGAAGCAATCAAACAGTTCATGGTAATGTTACAATAAGGAACGAACTGAACCCATAGTAACTTAAGTAATAAATCAAACAGTTCGGGGTCATAATAACGAGCTGTGTATCCTGGTTGCAGCGGTAGCTAGCAACCTAGCAAGAGACGATCACGTCCAATGTTAAGAAATATAAAAGCCCCAAACTCCTAAAAAAAAGAGTCAGATCAAAACAAAAAGTACACCATTAGAACCGCCTTGTCCGAAACCCCTATAAAGGAAACTTACCGCCCTTTGGCTTGAATAACAAAGAAAATATATTTGCTTGAAAATCATGAAAATTGACTTCAACCACGTTATTCTCCACAAATGGGATATTTTTTTTTCTTTTTTTCTTCTTTTCCACAGATACCTTGGCACTGGAACATTGGAGAGAGTTGTTCAATGGCTCATTTTAAAGGAAATCTATAGATCTAGCGCCTTTTGCACTTAATTTTTTTAATTAATTATTTTTTTACGAAAAACTTAATTTTTTATAAATCCGGGTTGCAGCGGTAGCTAGAAACCTAATAAGAGACGATCACGTCCAATGTTAAGAAATATAAAAACCCATAGTTCCTAACAAAGGAGTCAGATCAAAACAAAAAGTACACCATTAGAACCGCCTTGTCTGAAACCCCTGTATAGGAAACTTTCTGTCTCTTGGCTTGAACAGCAAGGGAAATATATTGCCTCGAAAATCAAGAAAATTGACTTTAACCACGTTATTCTCCCCAAACGGGATATTTTTTTTCTCTTTTCTTTTTTCTTTTCCACAGATAGCTTGGCACTGGAACATCGTAGAGGGTTGGGTTGTTCAATAGCTCATTTTAAAGGAAATTAATTGGGTTAAAAATCAATAGTAACTAAAATAAATTATTTCTAAAAGAGAATAAATTTTTCCACCAAAAACTGCATTTATGATGTCTTTTCACACTGCAGTATTTCAAACATAATCGTATACCAGCGGTAAGATTTGAACCCACGCCTCCGAAGAGACTGGTGGCTAACAAAAGTGTCTTGGACCACTCGGCCAGGCTGCGTCTTATAATTTGGGTTGCAGGAGTAGCTAGCAACCTAGTAAGAGACGATCAGTCCCATGCTAAGAAATATAAAAACCCAAAACTCCTAAAAATAGAGTAAGATCAAAACAAAAGTACATCATTAGAACTACCTTGTCTGAAACCCTACTAGATAAATAATGAATGTCGTCATAGCTTTATATTAGAGCTATGACGTGAATAGAAAAACACGAAATTATATTGTTGTTTCTGATGACGTCATGAAATAATATCATTGCGCCATGACGTCAATAAAATCATTACGCCGTGACGTCATAATTACTACTTAAGAGCGACAAAGATGTAAATTCTCTCATTCTTGATTAGAATAATGGTTAGATCGAAGCAAGCTATACGCAATTTGAAAAAACAGTACTACACAAACAACAGAGATAGTATCTTGAAAAGAGAAAAGCAAAGGTATTCAACCGACCAGGCGTATCGAGAAGTAAAAATTGAGAGAGCAAAACAAAGGTATTCAACCGACCAGGCGTATCTAGAAGTAATAATTGAGAGAGCAAAACAAAACAGCAAGATGTGTTATCACAATGTTTACAGTAAAGAACGAACTTCCAGCCCGTAATCTGGGATGCAGCGGTAGCTCGCTAACTATTAAGAGACGATCACGCCCCATAGTAAAAACTAAAGTAGCCCATAACTCCTGAAAAAAGATTCAGATCAAAACAAGAATTACACTATTAGGACCACAATAGGACAACAATATAGAGATACGTACTTTATGAATTAAGCCAAAAATGTTTGTTTCCAGGATACACTAATAATTTTTAACTAAGATGATATAAAATTAATGGCGTAAAAAAATGGTGTAGCGAGTTAATTGAAGCAAAAGGAAAACCAAACTGATTTTAAAATTTTGTGTTTTTTTCTGGTTTGAATTAAAAAATGGAAATTAGTGATCAGACACCATAAATATTTTTGCACTTTGCAGTTAAATAAAATTATTTTATTTTAAATTTTTAGGAATGATTCTAGTTTCAGTTGACAAATGAGATTTTTTTTTAAGGAATCGAGCAGCTAACTAAGTTTCATATATGCAATGGTATGTTCTTCGAATGACCCTCTTTTAATTAGATTGTGTATAAATATTATATATTACGTATTAAATGAATATAAAATATTTACACGTTTATCTTTCGATAAGATAATTTTATTTTATTTTAGTTCTCAGTTCAGTATCGCTAAAGTGATTATGCAAATTGCAAAAATATTTATGGTGTCTGAGTAATAATTTTAACTATTTAATTAAAACTAGAAAAACCCTGAAAAAAAAAAATTTTTTTTTTTTTTTTTTACTACGTTCTAACTCCGAGACACATTTTTTATGAGAATGATTTTAAGTACTGACAAGATATCGTCTGATTTATAATGCGAAAAATGAGTAAAAAGAAAGGGACGAAAAAAGAGCCAGCATTAGATAAAATCGCAGTTTTTGAGGCACCTGAACATGAAACTATTCTCTTAGGGAAATATCGTCTAGTTGTAATGTTATAATAAAGAACGACCTCTTGCCTATAATAAATTTTATAGGCCACTTAACTATAGTATAGGTTAGTAAGGTTTTATAATAAATTTCATAGGCCACTTAACTATAATATAGGTTAGTAATTATCCGGGAAATTAAAGAGTATCCAACTAGTAGTACAACAACTCCTGTTGAGAGTTCCAAAAAAAAGATATTAATTTACAATATAAAAGTGCTGGAAGAATTCAAAAAGCTTGACGAAGCTATGGAGCCCTTTATTATGATAGAAGATTAATGTCGATGAAATCTATGTTGCAACTTTTTGTAAATATTATCTTCCTGATAGTAATAACCCGAATAATACTTTAAGGGGACACAGAATAGAAAATGACAACAGCTGGTACAAGGAATGGAATGAATTGAACAGTGATCAAAAGAAATGGTTGAAGCAAATAGAGGTAAACTGCCTGAAAGAAATCCCTTTTCCTGACTCTGGAGTTGAATCATCTTTATCTAGGTCGCAACCACAATATGAAAATGCAAGAATGAGAAAGCCTCAGCTAATTTCCTTTGAAAATATTCATATAAAGCCAAAGCCAAATAGTAGTAATATTTTTGTTGACATAGAAGGGAAAGATTATGGTGCTTTTACGATTGAGCTACAATCAGCTGCTGATGCAGTATCATCAGACTTGAAAATAAATTACTGTAATGCTAAAGTGTGTAGCAGTAACATTACAATAAAGAACGACACCTTGCCCATGTTAACTGAAACATAAATAGGGATTATGTAATTTCCAATAGTATCATGACTGTAGAGATGGCTGAAACCTAGTTACAATAAAAAACGATCATTGGAATAACAAAAAATTGCATACCTTTGGAATTAGCTAGCTACTTGATTATTTGAGACTCGTCTCTTACTATTTAAAAGAATTATAATAAAGAAAGAATTCTTGACTATACTAAATTTTATACGCCACTTAATTATAGTATAAGTTCAACAGATAGCTTTGCACTGGAACATCGTAGAGAGTTGATCAATGGCTCATTTTAAAGAAAATTAATGGGGTTAAAAACCTTTTGTAATTAAAACAAATTATATTTATTATATGAAGATATTCTAATTATATTCCTTAAGAAATCATCATAAGTAAAAATTTCCCTTACGGAAATTGAACTCAAGCCAACTGGGTGAGAGCTATTCCAACCTCTAGACCACATAGGATATATTAAAATATCCGATTAATGAATCTAGGTTGCAGCGGTAGCTAGCAACCTAGTAAGAGACGATCACCTCCAATGTAAAGAAATATAAAACCCCTAACTCCTAAAAAAGAGTCAGATCAAAACAAAAAGTATACTATTAGCACCACCTTGTCCGAAACCCCTATTAAGGAAACTTACCGCCCTTTGACTTGAATAACAAAGATGCCTAATCAGTAATAGTAATTTCTTAATTTAAACAACAAAATACATGAAAATTTTATAATTAGTTTTACTTTTTGTCTCCTGGAAGAAAATTTTTTTTCATCTCAGTTCAAAGTTATTATTGTATCCTGGAACCAAACTTTTTTGGTTTGTAACCCGTAAAGCACGTATCTCCATATTATTGTCTTATAATTGCAATTATTACTATATAAGAACGTCAAATCTGTAAATGGTCTCATTCATGAATAAATAATGGTTCGATCAAAGCAAGCTGCACGCAAGTTAAAAAAACAGTACTAGAAAAAAAAAACAGAGATAGCATCTCGAAAAGAAAAAAAGCAAAGGTATTCAACCGACCAGGCGTATCGAAAAGTAATCAAGCAAAACAGCAAGATGTGTTATCACAATAATGAAGATTATAGACATGCAAAAATTACAGTAAAGAACGATCTCTCTCCCATACTAACGGATTTATGGTGATTCCAGGTGCAGTTACACAAAGGACGAATATTTACAATAAGGAACGAGCTGTAACTCATAATAACAGAAGTATTAAATCAAATGGTTCGTGGTCATGATAAAGAGCTGTCTAATGGCTCATTTTAAAGGAAATTTGTATATAGAAACTTTTTTAATTAACAAAAATAATCATTATTATAAAACAAATTGTTACGATATGGTAAAGAACTAACTCTAGGCCATAGTAACTAATTTAAATTTGAAAAGAAAGAATAACGGCAGAAACCTAAATGGTAGTATAAGTAAGCTACATTTCGTAAAAATCGTCCACCGAGATTTGAACTCAGATCACAGGATTCAAAGTCCTAAGTGCAAACCACTACGCCAAGAAATGTTCATATCAGAAAGAATATCCAGGTTGCAGCGGTAGCTAGCAACCTAGTAAGAGACGATCACGTCCAATGTTAAGAAATATAAAAACCTATAGCTCCTAAAAACGGAGTCAATTCAAAACAAAAAGTACACCATTAGAACCGCCGTGTCCGAAACCCTTTTATAGGAAACTTTCTGTCCCTTGGCTTGAACAGTAAGGGAAATATATTGGCTTGAAAATCAAGAAAAGTGGCAGCTACTACAACATTCTGCCTAAACGGGATATTTTTTTTTCTTTTGTTTCCAGAGATAGCTTGGCACTGGAACATCGTAGATAGTTATAATTTATACGGGTTGCAGCGGTAGCTAGCAACCTAGTAAGAGACGATCACGTCCAATGTTAAGAAATATAAAAACCCATAGTTCCTAAAAAAAGGATTCAGATCAAAACAAAAAGTACACCAGTAGAACCGCCTTGTCCGAAACCCCTGTATAGGAAACTTTATGTCCCTTGGCTTGAACAGTAAGGGAAATATATTGGCTTGAAAATCAAGAAAAGTTGCAGTTACTACAACATTCTGCCTAAACGGGATATTTTTTTCTTTTTTTCTTTTGTATCCAGAGATAGCTTGGCACTGGAACATCGTAGAGAGTTGTTCAATGGCTCATTTTAAAGGAAATTAATTGGGTTAAAAATCTATAGTAACTAAAATAAATTATCTCTAAAAGAGAATAAATTTTTCCACCAAAAACTGCATTTTTGATGTCTTTTCACACTGCAGTCTTTCAAACATACTCGTATACCAGCGGTAAGATTTTAACCCACGCCTCCGAAGAGACTGGTGGCTAACACCAGGGCCTTGGACCACTCGGCCAGGCTGCCTCTCATAAATAATATATATGTGAATCTGGGTAGCAGCAGTAGCTAGCAATCTAGTAAGAGACGATCAGTCCAATGCTAAGAAATATAACAAAACTCCTAAAAATAGAGTCAGATCAAAACAAAAGTACATAATTAGAATTACCTTGTCTGAAACCCTTGTCAAAACCTTGTCAAAACTGTAAATGTTCTCATTCATAATTAGATATTGGTTAGATCAAAGCATGCTATACGCAAGTTAAAACAACAATACTACACAAACAACAAAGATAGTATCTCGAAAAGAAAAAAAGCAAAGGTATTCAACCGACCAGGCGTATCGAGAAGTAATAATTGAGAGAGCAAAACAAAACAGCAGGATGTGTTATCACATTGATGAAGATTGTAGACATGCAAAATTTGAGACAATCAAACAAAAGATCAAGGAACGGTATGGTAATGATGAAGATTACAGAGAAGCAACAATTGAGCAGGCTAGACAAAAGAGCAAGGAGCGTTATCACAATGATGAAGATTACGGAGAAGCAGGAATTGAGCAGGCTAGACAAAAGATCAAAGAGCGTTATCACAATGATAAACTTTATAGAGAAGCAACAATTGAGCAGGCTAGACAAAAGATCAAGGAGCGTTATCACAATGATGAAGATTACCGAAAAATATATAAGAAAAAAGTTGCTACCAGAATAATGGGTAGATACTGGGGTGACAAAATCTATAATGAAAAACTTAAATTCCCTGCGAGGTTGTACCGAAGAACGCGTAAGGACAAAGGGAAAAATTACATTCAGAAATACAAGAAGATGGCAAAAATGCAGGCTGATCTTCGTAAATTGAGAAACATTTTACGTATGTTTTACCAGGATCATGAAAAGTATTCAAAATTACAGATTAAAATTCTCTTTGAAAGAGCGGATGCTGTTGAAAAGTCGGCTAGAAATGCTTTGGCAAAGCTTCATAGTAATATCCAAAAGAAATGTTGCCAGTTTAATGAAAAGATTCCAAGGTATGGATTGGCAACTGCGGAACAGTTTATAGATGCAATGGAAAATGTTCGGCAACACAGTGAATATACGGAGGCGTACTTCTTAGAAAATTCGTATATTAATTTTGGAAGGAGCAATTGCAGTTTATGTAGCAGCAATAAAAATATATGTACAAGCATACCTATCAACAGCGAAGGAAAAGCAATGTTTTTCAACTATGGTGAAAACAAGCCTGTTAGGGTTATTAGTAAATGTGTTTGTAAGAATAATGATTTAGAACAAATTTCTGGAACACCGACTGAAGAAAAAAGCATTTCTAACTGTGTTTTAAACAGTTCTTTTAGTTCTACTGAATATTTGGCAAAAAATTCTCTGTGTAGTAGAACAAACTGTCCTGAAAAGTACGACACAACTATTGAAAAATGCTCTGAATCTAGATCTGACAAGGAAATTATGATGGCGGAAATCACCTATAACAATCTGAGTAAACATTCAAAACCAAAAAGTGGGCAGCAGGTTACTTGGCAATGTCACCCTGATATCAGCATGCTCTATCCGATGGATATTAAATTATGTCAAATTCTTTTTGATATCCTTGAAAATAATATAGCATTAAAATTTTCAACTGACAAAGTGGTGGATTTCTACCTTGGCGGCTTGGATTATTGTGAAATCAATTACAGGGACACAAGAAAGCATGGGCATTTGTTATACTGTAGCCCAAATGAGGGATGTCAGAGCTATTTTTTACATTAAAAGACGATCACTGAAGTAACAAACCATTCCATACATTGGACTTAGTTAGCTACTTGATTGTTTGAGTTTCGTCTCTTATCCGGGTTGCAGCAGTAGTTAATAACCTAGTAAGAGACGATCATGCCCAATGTTAAGAAATATAAAAACCCCTAACTCCTGAGAAAAGAGTCAGATCTAAACAAAAATTACACTATTAGAACCACCTTATCCAAAACCCCTATTAAGAAAACTTATCACTCTTTGGGTTGAATAACAAAGAAAATATATTGGCTTGAAAATCAAGAAAATTGACTTTAACCACGTTATTCTCCACAAACGGGAAATTTTTTTCTTTCCGCTTGAGTTTCCTCCTCAACTAGCTGGGCACTGGAAAATCATAGAGAGCTGTATAATAGCTCATTTTAAAGGAAATTGCAACATCTAGTCACTTTTGTAATTAATCCGGGTTGCAGCGGTAGCTAGCAACCTAGTAAGAGACGATCACGTCCAATGTTAAGAAATATAAAAACCCATAGTTCCTAACAGAGGAGTCAGATCAAAACAAAAAGTACACCATTAGAACCGCCTTGTCCGAAACCCCTGTATAGGATACTTTCTGTCCCTTGGCTTGAACAGCAAGGGAAATATATTGGCTTGAAAATCAAGAAAAGTGGCAGCTGCTACAACATTCTGCCTAAACGGGATATTTTTTTCTTTTTTTCTTTTTTTCTTTTTTTCTTTCTTTTCCACAGATAGCTTGGCACTGGAACATCGTAGAGAGTTGTTCAATGGCTCATTTTAAAGGAAATTAATTGGGTTAAAAAATCTATAGTAACTAAAATAAATTATTTTTAAAAGAGAATAAATTTTTCCACCAAAAACTGCATTTTTGATGTCTTTTCACACTGCAGTATTTGAAACATAATCGTATACCAGCGGTAAGATTTGAACCCACGCCTCCGAACAGACTGGTGGCTAAAACTAGTGCCTTGGACCACTCGGCCAGGCTGCCTCTCATAAAGAATATATATGTGAATCTGGGTTGCAGCAGTAGCTAGCAACCTAGTAAGAGACGATCAGTCCAATGCTAAGAAATATAACAAAACTCCTAAAAATAGAGTCAGATCAAAACAAAAGTACATAATTAGAATTACCTTGTCTGAAACCCTACTAGATAAATAATGAATGTCGTCATAGCTTTATATTAGAGCTATGACGTGAATAGAAAAACATGAAATTATGTTGTGGTTTCTGAAGACGTCATGAAATAATATCATTACGCCATGACGTCATCATGAAATAAAATCATTACGCCGTGACGTCATAATAGTATATAAGAAGCGTCTGAACTGTAAATGTTCTCATTCATAATTACATAATGGTTTCAATCAAGCAAGCTGCACGCAAGTTGAAAAAACAGTACTACACAAACAACAGAGATAGTAACTTGAAAAGAAAAAGCAAAGGTATTCAACCGACCAGGCGTATCGAGAAGTAATAATTGAGAGAGCAAAACAAAACAGCAAGATGTGTTTTCACAATGATGAAGATTATAGACATGCAAAAATTGAGACAGCCAAACAAAAGATCAAGGAACGGTATGGTAATGATGAAGATTACAGAGAAGCAACAATTGAGCAGACTAGACAAAAGAGCAAGGAACGGTATGATAATGATGAATATTACAGAGAAGCAAGAATTGAGCAGGCTATACAAAAGATCAAGGAGCGTTATCACAATGATTAAGTTTATAGAGAAGCAACAATTGAGCAGGCTAGACAAAAGAGCAAGGAACGGTATGATAATGATAAAGATTACAGAGAAGCAAGAATTGAGCAGGCTAGACAAAAGATCAAGGAATGGTATGATAATGATGAAGATTACCGAAACAAACATAAGAAAAAAGTTGCTACCAGAATAATGGGTAGATACTGGGGTGACAAAAGCTATAATGAAAAAATTAAATTCTCTGCGAGGTTGTACCGAAGAACGCATAAGGACAAAGGGAAAAATTACATTCAGAAATACAAGAAGATGGCAAAAATGCAGGCTGATCTTCGTAAATTCAGAAAGATTTTACGCATGTTTTACCAGGATCACGAAAAGTATTCAAAATTACAGATTAAAATTCTCTTTGAAAGATACAATAAAGAACGAATATTTTACCGATTATCTACTAATAACCATATATGACGTAATAAGTGACATGACGTAATATCTAAAACCTATTGTGTACTAATAACCATAAATGACTTAATGAGCGATGTGACGTAAAAATTAATTTTTATTTTATTTTCGTTTTAAGTTCAGAATCGCTAAAGTTATAAACTACAAAAATATTTATGGTGTCTGAACAATAGTTTTAATATTTTAATTTAGACTAGAAATATACCTGAAAATTTAAAATTTACAGTAAAGAACGATCTCTCTCCCATAGTAACTGATCCGGGTTGCAGCGGTAGCTAGCAACCTAGTAAGAGACGATCCCCTCCAATGTCAAGAAATATAAAACCCCCCAACTCCTAAAAACAGAGTCAGATCAAAACAAAAAGTACACCATTAGAACCGCCTTGTCCGAATCCTCTATAAAGGAAACTTACCGCCCTTTGGCTTGAATAACAAAGAAAATATATTGGCTTGAAAATCAAGAAAATTGACTTTTACCACGTTATTCTACACAAAAGAGATATTTTTTTCTTTCCGCTTTTTTTTCCTTCTCAGCTAGCTGGGCACTGGAAAATCATAGAGAGCTGTATAATAGCTCATTTTAAAGGAAATTGCAACATCTAGTCACTTTTGTATTTAAAAATAAAATACTTTTTAAAGTAGAATCAATTTTGTCAAAAAAATTGCATTTTTGATGTATTTTCATACTGCAGTCTTTTCAAAGATATTTGAATTTTGAAGCAATAAAACAGTCCATGTAATGAACTCTATAGTAATAATAGCTACTTGTCTCAATAGTAACCGAAACTCCTGGAACCAAAATTTTCTTTTTTGGCTTAATCGCTAAAATTATTATGTAAACTGCAAAAATATTTATGATGCCTAATCAGTAATAGTAATTTTTTAATTTACTATTACTGTAAATTATATACTTACCATTGATCAAACTCTTCCCTATACTAACTTCCATACGCAACTTTACTATAGTTAAGATTACAGTATTTATATTTTTTTTTACATTAAAAGATCCGGGTTGCAGCGGTAGCTAGCAACCTAGTAAGATCCGGGTTGCAGCGGTAGCTAGCAACCTAGTAAGAGACGATCACCTCCAATGTCAAGAAATATAAAACCCCCCAACTCCTAAAAACAGAGTCAGATCAAAACAAAAAGTACACCATTAGAACCGCCTTGTCCGAATCCTCTATAAAGGAAACTTACCGCCCTTTGGCTTGAATAACAAAGAAAATATATTGGCTTGAAAATCAAGAAAATTGACTTTTACCACGTTATTCTCCACAAACGGGATATTTTTTTCTTTCCGCTTTTTTTTTCTGCTCAGCTAGCTGGGCACTGGAAAATCATAGAGAGCTGTATAATAGCTCATTTTAAAGGAAATTGCAACATCTAGTCACTTTTGTATTTAAAAATAAAATACTTTTTAAAGTAGAATCAATTTTGTCAAAAAAATTGCATTTTTGATGTATTTTCATACTGCAGTCTTTTCAAAGATATTTGAATTTTGAAGCAATAAAACAGTCCATGTAATGAACTCTATAGTAATAATAGCTACTTGTCTCAATAGTAACCGAAACTCCTGGAACCAAAATTTTCTTTTTGGCTTAATCGCTAAAATTATTATGTAAACTGCAAAAATATTTATGATGCCTAATCAGTAATAGTAATTTTTTAATTTAAACAACAAAAATACATGAAAATTCTAAAATTAGTTTTGCTTTTTGTCTCCTGGAAGAAATTTTTTTTTCATCTCAGTTCAAATTTATTATTGTATCCTGGAACCAAACTTTTTTTGGTTTGTAACCCGTAAAGTACATTCCATATTATTGTCTCATAATTGCAATTATTTTAGTTTTCAGTCCAGAATCACTAAACTTATTATGTAAACTGCAAAAATATTTATGGTGTCTAACCAATAATACTAATTTTGTAATTCAAACAAGATAAATACCTGAAAATTTTAAAATTAGTTTTGTTTTATGCTAGGTTTTAGATACTCGACACGGGATTTTGTGTGCTTAATAATTTTAAACCTTGAAAAAATATGGTCTCACGCGAGTGGAAAAAAATTATAATAAAGATCGAACTCTTCCCTATACTAACTTGCATACGCAACTTCACTATAGTTAAGATTAAAGTATTTATATTATACATCATTATAAATTATAAAAGGTTCAAATGTTCGTAGATTATAGAGTTAAAAATTTTCCCACACTGGGAATCGAACCCGAGCCTGTTAAGTGAAATCCGGGTTGCAGCGGTAGCTAGCAACCTAGTAAGAGACGATCACCTCCAATGTTAAGAAATATAAAAACCCGTAGCTCCTAAAAAAAGAGTCAGATCAAAACAAAAAGTACACCATTAGAACCGCCTTGTCCAAATCCTCCATAAAGGAAACTTACCGCCCTTTGGCTTGAATAACAAAGAAAATATATTGGCTTGAAAATCAAGAAAATAGACTTTTACCACGTTATTCTCCCCAAACGGGATATTTTTTTCTTTTTTTGTATCCAGAGATAGCTTGGCACTGGAACATCGTAGAGAGTTGTTCAATGGTCCGGGTTGCAGCGGTAGCTAGCAACCTAGTAAGAGACGATCACCTCCAATGTTAAGAAATATAAAACCCCCCCACTCCTAAAAAAAGAGTCAGATCAAAACAAAAAGTACACCATTAGAACCGCCTTGTCCGAATCCTCTATAAAGGAAACTTACCGCCCTTTGGCTTGAATAACAAAGAAAATATATTGGCTTGAAAATCAAGAAAATAGACTTTTACCACGTTATTCTCCACAAACGGGATATTTTTTTCTTTCCGCTTTTTTTTTCTGCTCAGCTAGCTGGGCACTGGAAAATCATAGAGAGTTGTATAATGGCTCATTTTAAAGGTAATTGCTACATCTAGTCACTTTTGTAATCCGGGTTGCAGCGGTAGCTAGCAACCTAGTAAGAGACGATCACCTCCAATGTTAAGAAATATAAAGCCCCCCCACTCCTAAAAAAAGAGTCAGATCAAAACAAAAAGTACACCTTTAGAACCGCCTGGTCCGAATCCTCTATAAAGGAGACTTACCGCCCTTTGGCTTGAATAACAAAGAAAATATATTGGCTTGAAAATCAAGAAAATAGACTTTTACCACGTTATTCTCCACAAACGGGATATTTTTTTCTTTCCGCTTTTTTTTCTGCTCAGCTAGCTGGGCACTGGAAAATCATAGAGAGTTGTATAATAGCTCATTTTAAAGGTAATTGCAACATCTAGTCACTTTTGTAATTAAAAATAAAATACTTTTTAAAGTAGAATCAATTTTGTCAAAAAAATTGCCTTTTTGATGTATTTTCATACTGCAGTCTTTTCAAAGATATTTGAATTTTGAAGCAATAAAACAGTTCATGGTAATGAACTCTATAGTAATAATAGCTACTTGTCTCAATAGTAACCGAAACTCCTGGAACCAAAATTTTCTTTTTTGGCTTAATCGCTAAAATTATTATGTAAACTGCAAAAATATTTATGATGCCTAATCAATAATAGTAATTTTTTAATTTAAACAACAAAAATACATGAAAATTCTAAAATTAGTTTTGCTTTTTGTCTCCTGGAAGAAAAATTTTACAATAAAGAACGACACCTAGCCCATGTTAACTGAAACATAAATAGGGATTATGTAATTCCCATCAGTATCATGGCTGTTCACATTAAAAGACGATCATTGGAATAACATACCACTGCATACATTGGACTTAGTTAGCTACTTGATTGCTTGAGGCTCTTCTCTTACTATTTCAAAGAAGAAAAAGCCATAGGTTTTTTCCTGTTTGTAATAATATAGCATGAAATTACATTAAAGGACGATCATTTGAAGATCCGGGTTGCAGCGGTAGCTAGCATATAATGAAGAATGACCTCGTGCCTATACTAAATTTTATAGGCCACATAACTATAGAGTATAGGCTAGTACAGTTAAATTTAAGTATAATAAAGAACAAACTCTTCTGTATACTAACTTGCATAGGAAAATTCACTATGGTTAAGATTACAGAATATATATTATGACAATGCAAAAATTATGAGAAAAAAGTGCAAAACTCTGCAAACTGCAAAAATATTTAGAATGTTTGAGGAACAATTTCATTTACAGTAAAATCTGGGTTGCAGCGGTAGCTAGCAACCTAGTAAGAGACGATCACGTCCAATGTTAAGAAATGTAAAAACCCATAGTTCCTAAAAAAGTTATAATAAAGAACGACCTCTTGCCTATACTAAATTTTATACGCCACTTAATTATAGTATAGGTTAGTAATTCAACAGATAGCATGGCACTGGAACATCGTAGAGAGTTGTTCAATGGCTCATTTTAAAGGAAATTAATTGGGTTAAAAACCTTTTTTAATTAAAACAAATTATTTTTATAACATTAAGAAATTTTAATTATGTTCCTTAAGAAATCATCATAAGTAAAAATTTCCCGTACGGAAATTGAACTCAAGCCTGCTGGGTGACAGCTATCCCAACCTCTAGACCATATAGGATATATTAAAATATCCGATTAATGAAGTTTATGTTAAAGAACAAATTATAAACATAATTAGCTGCCTGATTATTTGAGGATCGTCTCTTACTATTCCAAAGAAGAAAAAGCCGTAGGCTTTTTCCTGTTTGTAATTTATTTTATAATAAAGGATGAACTTCAGGCTTTACTAACTGAAAAGTTTAGTATTTTTATATAGTAAAGAACGAGCTCTAAATGATAGTTGTAGCTATAGCTGCAATCAAGTGAAAGACAAACCGAAGCATATAGTAACTAAAAGTTTTAAATATGTTTTGGAATTATAATAAAGAACGACCTCATGCCTATACTAAATTTTATACGCCACTATTGAATTATAGTAAAGGTTAGTAATTCCACAGATAGCTTGGCACTGGAACATCGTAGAGAGTTGTTCAATGGCTCATTTTAAAGGAAATTAATGGGGTTAAAAATATTATATTAAAAGACGATCATTAGAAGAACAAACCATTGCATACATTGAACTTAGTTAGCTCCCTTATTCTTTGAGAGTCGTCTCTTACTACTCCAAAGAAGAAAAAGCCGTAGGCTTTTTCCTGTTTGTAATCAGGGTTTACATAATCTGGGTTGTTCTTACAGTAAAGAACGATCTCTCGCCCATAGTAACTGATATACGGTGGTTCTAGGGGTAGCTACAAGCCATCCAGATTGTAGTGGTATCCGGGTTGAAGCGGCAGCTGTAACCCGGAGTCTCTTTGCTTAAAAACAAAGAAAATATGTCGGTTTGTATTAAACAAAAACCTAAAAAAAATGATTTTAAAATTTTCAGGTATTTTTCCAGTTTTTATATAAGAGATCGATGAAGTTATCATAAATGGTATCAGTCAAGAAGATCTCGTGTAGTAGTCATTAATAGAAGTTTTGTTTTATAATATAGAACGACCTCTTGCCTATATTAAACTTTAGAGGCCACTTAACTGTAGTATAGGTTAGTAAAATTTACATTAAAGAACGAACTTTAGTCCATAGTCCGGGTTTGCAGCGGTAGCTAGCAACCTAGTAAGAGACGATCACGTCCAATGTTAAGAAATATAAAAACCCATAGTTCCTAAAAAAGGAGTCAGATCAAAACAAAAAGTACACCATTAGAACCGCCTTGTCCGAAACCCCTTTATAGGAAACTTTCTGTCCCTTGGCTTGAACAGCAAGGGAAATATACTGGGTTGAAAATCAAGAAAATTGACTTTAACCACGTTATTCTCCCCAAACGGGATATTTTTTTCTTTTTTTCTTTGTATCCAGAGATAGCTTGGCTTTGGAACATCGTAGAGGGTTGTTCAATAGCTCATTTTAAAGGAAATTAATTGGGCTAAAAACCTTTTCTAACTAAAATAATTTACAGTAAAGAATGATCGCTCATGCATAGTAACTGATATATGGTGGTTCCAGGGGTAGTTACTTGTGGTTCGTTTCTTACTATAATAAAGAACGACCTCATGCCTATACTAAATTTTATACGCCACTGGATTATAGTATAGGTTAGTAATTCCACAGATAGCCTGGCACTGGAATATCATAGAGAATTGTTCAATGGCTCACTTTAAAGGAAATTAATGGGGTTAAAAACCTTTTGTAATTTAATTAAATTATTTTTATTATATTATCCAGGTTGCAGCGGTAGCTAGCAACCTAGTAGGAGACGATCACGCCCCATAGTAAAAACTAAAGTAACCTATAACTCCTGAAAGAAGATTCAGATCAAAACTTGAAGTACTCTATTGGAATCGACTTGTCCAAAACTTCTATATAGCAAACTTACCGTTTTTTGGCTTGAATAATCTGGGTTGCAGCGGTAGCTAGCAACCTAGTAAGAGACGATCACGTCCAATGTTAAGAAATATAAGTACATTAAAAGACGATCATTGGAATAACATACCACTGTATACATTGGACTTACTTACTCTTCTTTTGGACTTAGTTCGTCTCTTACTATTTCAAAGAAGAAAAAGCCGTAGGCTTTTTCCTGTTTGTAATGATATAGCATAAAACGAAACCCAAGTTGTAACTAACGTCATACTTGGTGTTATACCACTTAATCTATATAGGTTTGTCCTGGTTGCAGCGGTAGCTAGCAACCTAGTAAGAGATCCGGGTTGCAGCAGGTAGCTAGCAACCTAGTAAGAGACGATCACGTCCAATGTTAAGAAATGTAAAAACCCATAGTTCCTAAAAAGGAGTCAGATCAAATTCAAAAGTACACCATTAGAACCGCCTTGTCCGAAACCCCTTGAAAGGAAACTTACCGCCCTTTGGCTTGAACAGCAAGGGAAATATATTGGCTTGAAAATCAAGAAAAGTGGCAGCCACTACAACATTCTGCCTAAACGGGATATTTTTTTTTCTTCTTCTTTTCCAGAGATAGCTTGGCACTGGAACATCGTAGAGAGTTGTTCAATGGCTCATCCGGGTTGTAGCGGTAGCTAGCAACCTAGTAAGAGACGATCACGTCCAATGTTAAGAAATATAAAAACCCATAGTTCCTAAAAAGGAGTCAGATCAAAACAAAAAGTACACCATTAGAACCGCCTTGTCCGAAACCCCTATATAGTAAAATTTCTGTCCCTTGGCTTGAACAGCAAGGGAAATATATTGGCTTGAAAATCAAGAAAAGTGGCAGCTACTACAACATTCTATCTAAACGGGATATTTTTTTCTTTTTTTCTTTGTTTCCAGAGATAGCTTGGCACTGGAATCCGGGTTGCAGCGGTAGCTAGCAACCTAGTAAGAGACGATCACGTCCAATGTTAAGAAATATAAAAACCCCTAACTCCTAAAAACAGAGTCAGATCAAAACAAAAAGTACACCATTAGAACCGCCTTGTCCGAAACCCCTATAAAGGAAACTTACCGCCCTGCGGCTTGAATAACAAAGAAAATATATTGGCTTGATAATCAAGAAAATTGACTTTAACCACGTTATTCTCCACAAACGGGATATTTTTTTCTTTCTTTCTTTTCCACAGATAGCTTGGCACTGGAACATCGTAGAGAGTTGTTCAATGGCTCATTTTAAAGGAAATCTCTAGATCTAGCGCTATTTGTACTTAATTTTTTTTTTAATGAATTTTTATAATAAAGAACGACCTCTTGCCAATATAAAATTTTATACGCCACTTAATTATAGTATAGGTTAGTAATTCAACAGATAGCTTGGCACTGGAACATCGTAGAGAGTTGTTCAATGGCTCATTTTAAAGGAAATTTATAATAAAAAAGAAATTTATAATAGAAAAGAATTACATTAAGGAACGAACTGAAATAATAAAAGAAATAATTATATAGATGATTAGTTGATTGTTACATTAAAAGACGATCATTGGAATAACTAACAATTGCATACATTGGAATTAGTTAATCCGGTTTGCAGCGGTAGCTAGCAACCTAGTAAGAGACGATCACGTCCAATGTTAAGGAATAAAAAAAACATAGCTCCTAAATCCGGGTTGCAGCGGTAGCTAGCAACCTAATAAGAGACGATCACGTCCAATGTTAAGAAATATAAAAACCCATAACTCCTAAAACAGGAGTCAGATCAAAACAAAAAGTACACCATTAGAACCGCCTTGTCCGAAACCCCTGTATAGTAAAATTTCTGTCCCTTGACTTGAACAGCAAGGGAAATATATTGGCTTGAAAATCAGGAAAAGTGGCAGCTACTACAACAGTCTGCCTAAACTGGATATTTTTTTCTCTTTTCTTTGTTTCCAGAGATAGCTTGGCACTGGAACATCGTAGAGGGTTGTTCAATAGCTCATTTTAAAGGAAATTAATTGGGTTAAAAACCTTTTGTAACTAAAATAAATTATTTCTAAAAGAGAATAAATTTTTCCACCAAAAACTGCATTTTTGATGTCTTTTCACACTGCAGTCTTTCAAACATAATCGTATACCAGCGGTAAGATTTGAACCCACGCCTCCGAAGAGACTGGTGGCTAACACCAGTGCCTTGGACCACTCGGCCAGGTTGCCTCTCATAAATAACTATATATGTGAATCTGGGTTGCAGGAGTAGCTAGCAATCTAGTTAGAGACGATCAGTCCAATGCTAAGAAATATAACAAAACTCCTAAAAATAGAGTCAAATCAAAACAAAAGTAAATCATTAGAATTACCTTGTCTGAAACCCTACTAGATAAATATTGAATGTAGTCATAGTTTTATATTAGAGCTATGATTATAATAAAGAACGACCTCTTGCCTTTATTAACTTATATTAAAGTTATTATATTTAGCTAAAAGGTAGGGAAACTGAGTTTCTTTTTTAAATTGTAAATCCGGGTTGCAGTGGTAGCTAGCAATCTAGGTTGCAGTGGTAGCTAGCAACCTAGTAAGAGACGATCACGTCCAATGTTAAGAAATATAAAAACCCATAGCTCCTAAAAAAGGAGTCAGATCAAAACAAAAAGTACACCATTAGAACCGCCTTATCCAAAACCCCTGTATAGTAAACTTTCTCTCCCTTGGCTTGAACAGCAAGGAAAATATTTACAGTAAAGAATGATCTCTCTCCCATAGTAACTTTACATTAAAAGACCATCTTTGGAATAATAATGATGAAGATTACCGAAAAAAACATAAAAAAAATTGCTACCAGAATAATGGGTAGATACTGGGGTGACAAAAGCTATAAGGAAATCCGGGTTGCAGCGGTAGCTAGCAATCCGGGTTGCAGCGGTAGCTAGCAACACCTAGTAAGAGACGATCGCGTCCAATGTTAAGAAATATAAAAACCCCTAACTCCTGAGAAAAGAGTCAGATCAAAACAAAAATTACACCATTACAACCACCTTGTCCAAAACCCCTATTAAGGAAACTTATCACTCTTTGGCTTGAATAACAAAGAAAATATATTGGCTTGAAAATCAAGAAAATTGACTTTAACCAAGTTATTCTCCACAAACGGGATATATATAATAAGGAACGACCTCTTGCCTATACTAAATTTTATACGCCACTTAATTATAGTATAGGTTCACAGTAAAGAACGAACTTCAGTCCATAGTAACTAAAACAAGATTATAATTAGCTTTGGTATAAAATACTGTCAGCGGTGGGATTCGATCCCATGCCTCCGAATTGAAGAGTGGCTAACACCAGCACCTTAAACCGCTCGACCACGCTGCCTCACATAACTATGCCGTTATAATGCCATTATAAACGCCACAATACTCTAAATTAAAACTCTAAACTAAAACTTAAACTCTTCGATGTGTTTTGCTATCAGGCCACCTTTCTATGAAGCTGTTATCCGGGTTGCAGCGGTAGCTAGCAACCTAGTAAGAGACGATCACGTCCAATGTTAAGAAATATAAAAACCCATAGTTCCTAAAACAGGAGTCAGATCAAAACAAAAAGTACACCATTAGAACCGCCTTGTCCGAAACCCCTGTATAGGAAACTTTCTGTCCCTTGGCTTGAACAGCAAGGGAAATATATTGGCTTGAAAATCTAGAAAATTGACTTTAACCACGTTAGTCTCCCCAAACGGGATATTTTTTTCTTTTTTTGTATCCAGAGATAGCTTGGCACTGGAACATCGTAGAGGGTTGTTCAATAGCTCATTTTAAAGGAAATTAATTGGGTTAAAAATCTATAGTAACTAAAATAAATTATTTCTAAAAGAGAATAAATTTTTCCAATAAAAACTGTGTTTTGATGCAGTGACGTCATAATTACTATATAAGAAACGTCAAAACTGTAAATGGTCTCATTCATGAATACATAACGTCATACGCCGTGATGTCATAATTAGTATATAAGGAAAGCCCTAACTGAAAATTCTCTCATTCTTGATTAGAATAATGGTTAGATCAAAGCAGGCTATACGCAAGTTGAAAAAAGAGTACTACACAAACAACAGAGATAGTAACTTGAAAAGAAAAAAGCAAAGGTATTCAACCGACCAGGTGTATCGAGAAGTAATAATTGAGAGAGCAAAACAAAGGTATTCAACCGACCAGGCGTATCGAGAAGCAAGAATTGAGCAGGCTAGACAAAAGATCAAGGAGCGTTATCACAATGATAAACTTTATAGAGAAGCAACAATTGAGCAGGCTAGACAAAAGAGCAGGGAACGGTATGATAATGATGAAGATTACCGAAACAAACATAAGAAAAAAGTTGCTACCAGAATAATGGGTAGATACTGGGGTGACAAAAGCTATAATGAAAAAATTAAATTCTCTGCGAGGTTGTACCGAAGAACGCATAAGGACAAAGGGAAAAATTACATTCAGAAATACAAGAAGATGGCAAAAATGCAGGCTGATCTTCGTAAATTGAGAAACATTTTACGCATGTTTTACCAGGATCACGAAAAGTATTCAAAATTACAGATTAAAATTCTCTTTGAAAGAGCGGATGCTGTTGAAAAGTCGGCTAGAAATTCCTTGGCAAAGCTTCATAGTAATATCCAAAAGAAATGTTGTCAGTTTAATGAAAAGCTTCCAAGGTATGGATTGGCAACTGCGGAACAGTTTACAGATGCAATGGAAAATGTTCGACAACACAGTGAATATACGGAGGCGTACTTCTTTGAAAATTCGTATATTAATTTTGGAAGGAGCAATTGCAGTTTATGTAGCAGCAATAAAAACATATATACAAGCATACCTATCAACAGCGAAGGAAAAGCAATGTTTTTCAATTATGGCGAATCCGGGTTGCAGCGGTAGCTAGCAACCTAGTAAGAGACTCACCTCCAATGTTAAGAAATATAAAACCCCCCCACTCCTAAAAAAAGAGTCAGATCAAAACAAAAAGTACACCATTAGAACCGCCTTGTCCGAATCCTCTATAAAGGAAACTTACCGCCCTTTGGCTTGAATAACAAAGAAAATATATTGGCTTGAAAATCAAGAAAATAGACTTTTACCACGTTATTCTCCACAAACGGGATATTTTTTTCTTTCCGCTTTTTTTTTCTGCTCAGCTAGCTGGGCACTGGAAAATCATAGAGAATTGTATAATAGCTCATTTTAAAGGTAATTGCAACATCTAGTCACTTTTGTAATTAAAAATAAAATACTTTTTAAAGTAGAATCAATTTTGTCAAAAAAATTGCCTTTTTGATGTATTTTCATACTGCAGTCTTTTCAAAGATATTTGAATTTTGAAGCAATAAAACAGTTCATGGTAATGAACTCTATAGTAATAGTAGCTACTTGTCTCAATAGTAACCGAAACTCCTGGAACCAAAATTTTCTTTTTTGGCTTAATCGCTAAAATTATTATTTAAACTGAAAAAATATTTATTATGCATAATAAGTAATATTAATTTTTTAATTTAAACAACAAAAATACATTAAAATTATAAAATTAGTTTTGCTTTTTGTCTCCTGGAAGAAAAATTTTACAATAAACAACGACACCTAGCCCATGTTAACTGAAACATAAATAGGGATTATGTAATTCCCATCAGTATCATGGCTGTTCACATTAAAAGACGATCATTGGAATAACATACCACTGCATACATTGGACTTAGTTAGCTACTTGATTGCTTGAGGCTCGTCTCTTACTATTTCAAAGAAGAAAAAGCCATAGGTTTTTTCCTGTTTGTAATAATATAGCATGAAATTACATTAAAGGACGATCATTTGAAGATCCGGGTTGCAGCGGTAGCTAGCAACCTAGTAAGAGACGATCACCTCCAATGTTAAGAAATATAATACCCCCCAACTCCTAAAAAAAGAGTCAGATCAAAATACAGTAAAGAACGATCTATCGCCCATAGTAACTGATATATGTTGGTTCTAGGGGTAGTACATAAAGGACCGATATAGTTCATCACAAATGGTATTTGTCAATTGGGGTTTTTATATAATTATCCATTATTATGTAAAATGCAGTAATTTTTGGGGGTCTTAACATAAATTTATTTTTTAACTGAAACTAGAATAATTTCTGAAATTTTAAATATAATAATTTTATTTATCTGCAAACTGCAGAAATATTTATGGTTTCAGAGCAATAATTTTAATTTTAATTGCAAATAGCAATTATCGGTAGCTCATTGTTAGCTACTGCTGCAACCTAGTAAAAAACGATCATGCCCCATAGTAAAAACAAAAGTCACCCATAACTCCTGAAAAAATATTCAGACCAAAACAAGAAGTACACTATTAGAGCCGCCTTGTCCAAAACTTCTATATAGAAAACTTACCATCCCTTGGCTTGAATTTACATTAAAGGACGAACTATAGCCCTTAGTTACTGGAATGTGGATTGCGGTGGTAGCTAGCAACCTATTAATAGACGATCACGCCCCATAGTAAAAAATTAAATAGTTACATTAAAAGACGATCATAGGAATCAAAACCATTCCACACATTGGACTTAGTTAGCTTCGTATTAACGAACTGTATCAAACTTTTCATGGTAACAAATTGTAGTTTATATTAAAAGACAATCATTAGGATACCAAACCATTGCATATATTGGACTTAGTTAGCTGCCTGATTCTTTGAGGTTCATCTCATACTATTGCAAATAAAAAAAGCCGTAAGACTTTTCCTGTTTTCCGGGTTGCAGCGGTAGCTAGCAACTTAGTAAGAGACGATCACGCCCACATAGTAAAAACTAAAGTAACCCATAATTCCTAAAAATAGATTCAGATTCAAACAAGAAGTACACTATTAGAACCGCCTTGTCCAAAACCTCTATAAAGCAAACTTACCGTCCTTTTACTTGAATAACAAGGAAAATATATTGGCTTGAAAATCATATTTAACAATATGATCTGCTTAACTACATCAAATCGTTCGTAGTAACGCACTGTATAGTAAGAACAACTCGTCTCAATAGTAATTATTGAGATATAATAAAGATCAAACTCTTCCCTATACTAACTTGCATACGCAACTTCACTATAGTTAAGATTACAGTATTTATATTTTTACATTATTATATTAAAAGACGATCATTAGAAGAACAAACCAATGCATACATTAGTCTTAGTTTTCTGCCTGATTCTTTGAGATTCGTCTCTTACTACTCCAAAGAAGAAAAAGCCGTAGGCTTTTTCCTGTTTGTAATCAGGGTTTACATAATCTGGGTTGTCAATCCGGGTTGCAGCGGTAGCGAGCAACCTAGTAAGAGACGATCACGCCCCATAGTAAATCCGGGTTGCAGCGGTAGCTAGCAACCAAGTAAGAGACGATCAGGCCAATGCTAAGAAAAATAAAAACCCAGAACTCCTAAAAATAGAGTATATCAAAACAAAAGTACATCATTAGAACCACCTTGTCTGGAACCCTAATAGATAAATAATGAATGTCGTCATAGTTTTATTAGAGCTATGACGTGAATAGAAATCCGGGTTGCAGCGGTAGCTAGCAACCTAGTAAGAGACGATCACGTCCAATGTTAAGAAATATAATATAATAAAGAACGACCTCATGCCTATACTAAATTTTATACACCACTGAATTATATAATAGATTAGTAATTCCACAGATAGCTTGGCACTGGAACATCGTAGAGAGTTGTTCAATGGCTCATTTTAAAGGAAATTAATGGGTTAAAAATATTATATTAAAAGACGATCATTAGATGAACAAACCATTGCATACATTGGACTTAGTTAGCTCCCTTATTCTTTGAGAGTCGTCTCAAAGACGAAGAAAAAGCCGTAGGCTTTTTCCTGTTTGTAATCAGCGTTTACATAATCTGGGTTGTCAATCCGGGTTGCATTATTACAGTAAAGAACGATCTCTCATCCGGGTTGCAGCGGTAGCTAGCAACCTAGTAAGAGACGATCACGTCCAATGTTAAGGAACATAAAAAACCATAGTTCCTAACAAAGGCGTCAGATCAAAACAAAAAGTACACCATTAGAACCGCCTTGTCGGAAACCCCTGTATAGGAAACTTTCAGTCCCCTGGCTTGAACAGCAAGGGACATATATTGGCTTGAAAATCAAGAAAAGTGGCAGCTACTATAACATTCTGCCTAAACGGGATATTTTTTTTTTCTTTTTTCTTTCTTTTCCACAGATAGCTTGGCACTGGAACATCGTAGAGAGTTGTTCAATGGCTCATTTTAAAGGAAATTAATTGGGTTAAAAATCTATAGTAACTAAAATAAATTATTTCTAAAAGAGAATAAATTTTTATAATAAAGAACGAACTCTTGCCTACACTAATGCATAAATGATCGAAATATTTCATTATAAATGGGAAGTATATAGGTTTCATCGGAAATTGCTGACATATAATAAGGTTTTTAAATTATCTCTAATGTATCTTTTAATTTATTATCTCTAATTTATCTGGATTATTGTTATTCTTTGCAGTTCTTCCATTTACACAAATTAGAATATTGAAAGATAAAAAACAGAAAAATGATATTGGGAAAAATTATATCAAACAGTTCGTGGTAACGAACGGTATAGTAAGAGTGACTCGTCTCAATAGTAACCTAAACTCTAAAAAACGGAATTTTTATATCAATAGTTACATCAAAAGAATTGGATTTGTATGCTGATTTTAAATGTATGTTTCATCAAGTTTACTCATATCCATCAAAATTTACGAGCCTGAGAATATTTGGCTTATTTTCAAAAAAAGGGAAAAACACCCCCTAAAAGTCATAGAATTTCTAATGGAAATCACACCATCAGATTCGGTGTATAAGAGAACCCTATTGTAAATTTTTCAAGCTCCTATCCGAAAAAATGTGGAATTTTGTATTTTTTGCCAGAAGAAAGATCACGGATGCGTGTTTATTTTTCCGGTTTGCAGCGGTAGCTAGCAACCTAGTAAGAGATACAGTAAGAACCAAAGTCTATCCCATAGTAACTGATGCAACAGGGAAAAGCAAAAGAGATCTGTGGTATATATGACGTCATACGAGGTTACATTTGATTTTAAATAAATCTGAACAGTTATAATCCGGGTTGCAGCGGTTGCTAGCAACCTAGTAAGAGACGATCACGTCCAATGTTAAGAAATATAAAAACCCATAGTTCCTAACAAAGGAGTCATATCAAAACAAAGAGTATACCATTAGAACCGCCTTCTCCAAAACCCATGTATAGGAAACTTTCTGTCCCTTGGCTTGAACAGCAAGGAAAATATATTGGCTTGAAAATCCAGAAAAGTGGCAGCTACTACAACATTCTGCCTAAACGAGATATTTTTTTCTTTTTTTCTTTTTTTCTTTTCCACAGATAGCTTGGCACTGGAACAGCGTAGAGAGTTGTTCAATAGCTCATTTTAAAGGAAATTACAATAAAGAACGAACTCTAGCCCATATCTATTGAAATGTCAATATATGACATATTGTGGTTTGTAGCGGTAGCTATCAACCTAATAAAAAACAATTACGTCCACTACTAAGAAATCTAATAGCCCGTAACTCCTTAAAATAGAGTCGGATCAAAACAATATCCGGGTTGCAGCGGTAGCTAGCAACCTAGTAAGAGACGATCACTTCCAATGTTAAGAAACATAAAAAACCCATAGCTCCTAAAAAAGGAGTCACATCAAAACAAAAAGTAAACCATTAATCCGGGTTGCAGCGGTAGCTAGCAACCTAGTAACAGACGATCACGTCCAATGTTAAGAAATATAAAAACCCCTAACTCCTAAAAAAAGAGTCAAATCAAAACAAAACGTACACCATTAGAACCGCCTTGTCCGAAATCCCTATAAAGGAAACCTACTGCCCTTTGGCTTGAATAACAAAGAAATTATGTTGTCTTGAAAATCAAGAAAATTGACTAACCACGTTATTCTCCACAAACGTGATATTTTTTTCTTTTTTCTTTTTCTTTTCCACAGATAGCTTGGCACTAGAACATCGTAGAGAGTTGTTCAATTGCTCATATAATAAAGAACGACCTCTTGCCTATACTAAATTATATAGGCCACTTAAATATAGTATAGGTTATTAAATCACTGAAATAACAAAACATTCCATACATTGGACTTAGTTAGCTACTTGATTGTTTGAGTTTCGTCTCTTACTATTTAAAAGAAGAAAAAGCCGTAGGCTTTTTCCTGTTTGTATTTATAGTTAAAAAACGAACTCAAGTCCAAAGAAACTGAACCCTATGGTTCATTCATATTATCTTCATTATTTTAGCTAGAATGTAAATAAAAAAGTTTCTTTTTTAAATTTTAAATAGAATTACAGTAAAGAACGAACTTCCAGCCCATAGTAATTACATTAAAGGACGAACCATAACCCATAGTTACTGGTATCCGGGTTGCGGTGGTAGCTATGAACCTGGTAAGGGTTGCAGCAATAGCTAGAAACCTAGTAAGAGACGATCACGTCCAATGTTAAGAAGATAAAGTTGTTTACATAAAGGCTCGATCATCGAATTTAAGCTGAAATTTATCCGGGTTGCAGCGGTAGCTAGCAACCTAGTAAGAGACGATCACGTCCAATGTTAAGAAATATAAAAACCCATAATTTCTAACAAAGGAGTCAGATCAAAACAAAAAGTACACCATTAGAACCGCCTTGTCCGAAACCCCTGTATAGGAAACTTTCTGTCCCTTGGCTTGAACAGCAAGGGAAATATATTGGCTTGAAAATCAAGAAAAGTGGCAGCTACTACAACATTCTGCCTAAACGGGATATTTTTTTCTTTCTTTTTTTCTTTTTTTCTTTTCCACAGATAGCTTGGCACTGGAACATCGTAGAGGGTTGTTCAATAGCTCATTTTAAAGGAAATTAATTGGCTTAAAGACCTTTTGTAACTAAAATAAATTATTTCTAAAAGAGAATAAATTTTTCCACCAAAAACTGCATTTTCGATGTCTTGTCACACTGCAGTCTTTCAAACATAATCGTCTACCAGCGGTAAGATTTGAACCCACGCCTCCGAAGAGACTGGTGGCTAACACCAGTGCCTTGGACCACTCGGCCAGGTTGCCTCTCATAAATAACTATATATGTGAATCTGGGTTGCAGCAGTAGCTAGCAATCTAATAAGAGACGATCAGTCCAATGCTAAGAAATATAACAAAACTCCTAAAAATAGAGTAAAATCAAAACAAAAGTACATCATTAGAATTACCTTGTCTGAAACCCTACTAGATAAATACTGAATGTCGTCATAGTTTTATATTAGAGCTATGACGTGAATAGAAAAACACGAAATTATATTGTTGTTTCTGAAGAGGTCATGAAATAATATCATTGCGCTATGACGTCAATAAAATCATTACGCTGTGACGTCATAATTACTATATAAGAAGTGTCAGAACTGTAAATGTTCACATTCATAATTACATAATGGTTTCAATCAAGCAAGCTGCACGCAAATTGAAAAAACAGTACTACACAAACAACAGAGATAGTATCTTGAAAAGAGAAAAGCAAAGGTATTCAACCGACCAGGCGTATCGAGAAGTAAAAATTGAGAGAGCCAAACAAAAGATCAAGGAACGTTATCACAATGATAAACTTTATAGAGAAGCAGCAATTGAGCAGGCTAGACAAAAGAGCAAGGAACGGTATGGTAATGATGAAGATTACAGAGAAGGAAGAATTGAGCAGGCTAGACAAAAGAGCAAGGAATGGTGTAATAATGATGAAGATTACCGAAAAATATATAAGAAAAAAGTTGCTAACAGATTAATGGGTAGATACAGCGGTAAGATTTGAACCCACGCCTCCGAAGATAATAATAAAGAACGACCTCTTGTCTATACTAAATTTTATAGGCCACTTAATTATAGTATAGGTTTGTAATGTATATCCGGGTTGCAGCGGTAGCTAGTAACCTAGTAAGAGACGATCACCTCCAATGTTAAGAAATATAAAAACCCCTAACTCCTGAGAAAAGAGTCAGATCAAACAAAAATTACACTATTAGAACCACCTTGTCCAAAACCCCTATTAAGGAAACTTGTCACTCTTTGGCTTGAATAATAAAGAAAATATATTGGCTTGAAAATCAAGAAAATTGACTTTAACCAAGTTATTCTCCACAAACGGGGTATTTTTTTCTTTCTGCTTGATTTTCCTCCTCAACTAGCTGGGCACTGGAAAATCATAGAGAGCTGTATAATAGCTCATTTGAAAGGAAATTACAACATCTAGTCACTTTTGTAATTAAAAATAAAATACTTTTTAAAGTAGAATCAATTTTGTCAAAAAAATTTTATAATAAAGAACGAACTCTTTCCTATACTAAATAAGCCACTATTTTTATCAAGGTTATATGACTTTTAGGGGTTGCTTCCCCCTTTTATCGGTGATGGTATAAATAGTATAGGTTAGAAAGGTTTACATAAACGACTGATCCGGGTTGCAGAAGTAGCTAGCAACCTAGTAAGAGATATAAAAACCCATAACTCCTAAAAAAAAGGAGACAGATCAAAACAAAAAGTACACCATTAGAATTGCCTTGTCCGAAACCCCTACAATGGAAACTTACCGCCCTTTGGCTTGAATAACAAAGAAAATATATTGGCTTGAAAATCAAGAAAAGTGGCAACTACTACAACATTCTGCGTAAACGGGATATTTTTACAGTAAAGAACGATCTCTCTCCTCTACTAACTGATATATGGTGGTTCCAGGTGTAGTTACATAAAGGACGAATATAGCTCATCATAAATGGTGTTTGTCAATTATCCGGGTTGCAGCGGTAGCTAGCATCATTATTCTGGTTCTGTGAATGGATATACTTGATACGAATGAATTCAATGACATTGAATTCAATTCAATGAGATGTAGGCGTTTCATAAAACAGCTTGTTTTAGAAAAAAAAAATATAAATAGCTTTTTAATTCTTCTTTTAATTGCAAAAACCATGAGTTTATGTCAGACGCACTCAGTTCCGTCATTCCTCATTAATTGATGAAATGTTACTTCAATACATCTATCAAACTTTCCAAGTCTTTGTTACTCAGATAGGTCAATATTTTTTCAGCGCAGCCACATGGTAAGTCAGTAAGGTTGTTAAAAAGAGAATATAAACTTCCAAGGCCAAATTCAAGTAACTCTTTCCTTTCCATACCCTTTCTGAAATGACTTTTCATTATGTCAGCAAACAATGGAAATTCTATTGTATAGCTTGCCAATTTTAAAGCCCTTACTACATTTTCATTCCTCAAGCACACTGCCAACGAGTGTGCTTGCCCCTTTTGTCAAAATGTCATAAAACGAAATAGTACAATTACAAATCTTTTCTTTTTTCATTCTTTCCAGTTCTCTCACACATTGATCCAGAAAATCACTCTCATCAAAATCACTACGGGCTATCAGGTATTTCGTTAAAACATTTATTGTTCGTAAAGTATTTTCACTTACATATAAATTTGCCAATTTCATTTTAGCTATGTGGCGTACAAGATATTCAATAACTAGTATAATATTAAACAAGCTATCGCCCATGCAATTAAATACATAAAGAGGTATCATAGTATTTATGTCACACCCAAATTCTAAAAGGGTCGCAACAGCTTCCATAGTCCCAGCCACACGTCCATAGTCACAAGCATAATGAAGTGCTGTTTTACCAATATTATTTCTAAGGTCAACTTTGGCACCATTTTTTAGTAACAGTTCCAAAATCTTCTTGTTGCCCTTTATAGCTGCAATATGCAGTGGTGTATTCCCTTGGGCAGTTTCATTTTTGGCATCTATATCAGCTTTATAGCTTATCAGTAAATTAGCTATTTCTTCCTGGTTGTAATATACAGCAGCATGCAAGGGTCTAAAACTTTTTGTATCAAGAGGTGTATCGTGATGTGCATCAAGAACTAACGTATTAACATCAGCACCCTGCTTTAAAAGGTCTCGAACATTATAATAAAGAACGAACTCTTCCCTATACTAACTTGCATACGCAACTTCACTATACTTAAGATTACAGTATTTATATTATACATCATTATAAATTATAAAAGGTTCAAATGTTCGAAGATTATAGAGTTAAAAATTTTCCCACACCGGGAATCGAACCCGAGCCTGTTAAGTGAAAGTTAACTATCCTAGCCACTAGACCATATGGAACCATAAAGAAGTATGATTTAAGATTATAATAAAGATCGAACTCTTCCCTATACTAATCCGGGTTGCAGCGGTAGCTAGCAACCTAGTAAGAGACGATCACGTCCAATGTTAAGAAATATAATCCGGGTTGCAGCGGTAGCTAGCAACCTAGTAATCACGTCCAATGTTAAGAAATATAAAAACCCATAGCTCCTAAAAAAGGAGTCCGATCAAAACAAAAAGTACACCATTAGAACCGCCTTGTCCGAAACCCCTGTATAGGAAACTTTCTGTCCCTTGGCTTGAACAGCAATGGAAATATATTGACTTGAAAATCAAGAAAATTGACTTTAACCACGTTATTCTCGTCAAAAGGGATATGTTTTTCTTTTTTTTGTATCCAGAGATAGCTTGGCACTGGAACATCGTAGAGGGTTGTTCAATAGCTCATTTTAAAGGAAATTAATTGGGTTAAAAATCTATAGTAACTAAAATAAATTATTTCTAAAATATAATAAAGATCGAACTCTTCCCTATACTAACTTGCATACGCAACTTCACTATAGTTAATATAGTTAAGATTACAGTATTTATATTATACATCATTATAAATTATAAAAGGTTCAAATATTCGAAGATTATAGAGTTAAAAATTTTCCCACACCGGGAATCGAACCCGAGCCTGTTTTATAGTAAAGAACGAACTCTTGCCCTTAGTTACCTATGTCTTGTCAAATTAGCTAATTAATTTCACCTGATTTTGTTTTAAAAATAATTCCCACACCGGGATTCGAACCCAAGCCAATTGGTTGAAAGCCAGCTATCCTAAACCACTAGACCATATGAGATATGTTTAAAAAGCTAATTAATTGTTTTATGATATTATAATAAAGAACGACCTCTTGCCTATACTAAATTTTATACGCCACTTAATTATAGTATAGGTTAGTACTTCAACAGATAGCATGGCACTGGAACATCGTAGAGAGTTGTTCAATGGCTCATTTTAAAGGAAATTAATGGGGTTAAAAACCTTTTGTAATTAAAACAAATTATTTTTATTACATTAAGAAATTTTAATTATGTTCCTTAAAAAATCATCATAAGTAAAAATTTCTCAAACAGAAATTGAACTCAAGCCTACTGGGTGAGAGCTATCCCAACCTCTAGACCATATAGGATATATTAAAATATCAGATTAATGAAGTTTATGTTAAAGAACAAATTATAATCCTAGTTAGCTGCCTGATTATTTGAGGATCGTCTCTTACTATTCCAAAGAAGAAAAAGCCGTAGGCTTTTTCCTGTTTGTAATTTATTTCATAATAAAGTATCCGGGTTGCAGAGGTAGCTAGCAACCTAGTAAGAGACGATCACGTCCAATGTTAAGAAATATAAAAACCCATAGTTCTTAAAAAAAGAGTCAGATCAAAACAAAAAGTACACCATTAGAACCGCCTTGTCCGAAACCCCTGCATAGTAAAATTTCTGTCCCTTGGCTTGAACAGCAAGGGAAATATATTGGCTTGAAAATCAAGAAAAGTGGCAGCTACTACAACATTCTGCCTAAACGGGATATTTTTTTCTTTTTTTCTTTTTTTTTCTTTTGTATCCAGAGATAGCTTGGCACTGGAACATCGTAGAGGGTTGTTCAATAGCTCATTTTAAAGGAAATTAATTGGGTTAAAAATCTATAGTAACTAAAATGAATTATTTCTAAAAGAGAATAAATTTTTCCACCAAATTATAATAAAGAACGACCTCATGCCTATACTAAACTTTATACGCCACTGAATTATAGTATAGGTTAGTAATTCCACAGATAGCTTGACATTGGAACATCGTAGAGAGTTGTTCAATGGCTCATTTAAAGGAAATTAATGGGGTTAAAAATATTTTATTAAACGACGATCATTAGAAGTATTATAAAGATCAAACTCTTCCCTATACTAACTTGCATACGCAACTTCACTATAGTTAAGATTACAGTATTTATATTTTTTTTTACATTAAAATCCGGGTTGCAGCGGTAGCTAGCAACCTAGTAAGAGACGATCACGTCCAATGTTAAGAAATATAAAAACCCATAGTTCTTAAAAAAAGATTATAATAAAGAACGACCTCTTTCCTATACTAAATTTTATACGCCACTTAATTATAGTATAGGTTAGTACAGTTATTATATTTAAGGCCAATATATTAAAATTTTCCACTAAAAGACGGTCATTGGAATAAAAACCCAATACATACATTTGATTTAGTTAGCTACTTGATTGTTTCAGGCTAGTCTCTTACTATTTCAAAGAAGAAAAAGCCGTAGGTTTTTTCCTGTTTGTAATATAATAAAGATCAAACTCTTCCCTATACTAACTTGCATACGCAACTTCACTATAGTTAAGATTACAGTATTTATATTTTTGCATTAAAAGACGATCATTGAAATAACAAACCATTCAATACATTGGACTTAGTTAGCTACTTGATTGTTTGAATTTCGTCTCTTACTATTTAAAAGAAGAAATATAATAAAGATCAAACTCTTCCCCATACTAACTTGCATACGCAACTTCACTATAGTTAAGATTTTCCGGGTTGCAGCGGTAGCTAGAAACCTAGTACGAGACGATCACCTCCAATGTTAAGAAATATAAAACCCCCCAACTCCTAAAAAAAGAGTCAGATCAAAACAAAAAGTACACCATTAGAACCGCCTTGTTCGAATGCTCTATAAAGGAAACTTACCGCCCTTTGGCTTGAATAACAAAGAAAATATATTGGCTTGAAAATCCAGAAAATTGACTTTTACCACGTTATCCTCCACAAACGGGATATTTTTTTTCTTTCCGTTTTTTTTTCCTGCTCAGCTAGCTGGGCACTGGAAAATCATAGAGAGCTGTAAAATAGCTCATTTTAAAGGAAATTGCAACATCTAGTCACTTTTGTAATTAAAAATAAAATACTTTTTAAAGTAGAATCAATTTTGTCAAAAAATTGTATTTTTGATGTATTTTCATACTGCAGTCTTTTCAAAGATATTTGAATTATGAAGCAATCAAACAGTTCATGGTAATGAACTCTAAAGTAATAATAGCTACTTGTCTCAATAGTAACCGAAACTCCTGGAACCAAAATTTTCTTTTTTGGCTTAATCGCTAAAATTATTATGTAAACTGCAAAAATATTTATGATGCCTAATCAGTAATAGTAAGTTCTTAATTTAAACAACAAAAATATATGAAAATTTTATAATTAGTTTTACTTTTTGTCTTCTGGAAGAAAAATTTTTTTCATCTCAGTTCAAAGTTATTATTGTATCCTGGAACCAAACTTTTTTTGGTTTGTAACCCGTAAGCCATATTATTGTCTTATAATTGCAATTATTTTAGTTTTTGGTCCAGAATCGCTAAACTTATTATGTAAACTGCAAAAATATTTATGGTGTCTAACCAATAATACTAATTTTGTAATTCAAACAAGATAAATACCTGAAAATTTAAAAATTAGTTTTTTTTATGCTAGGTTTTAGATACTTGACACTGGGTATTGTGTACTTAATAATCTTAAACCTTGAAAAAATATGGTTTCACGCGAGTGGAAAAAAAGAAAGAATAACAAAAAACAATATCAAAATAGAGCAATCCAAATTTCTACTAATAAAAAACTTTACTGCACAAAAAATAAAGTAACATCCTGAAATATCAGAAAAGTTTATTTAAAAGAGATAAAAATGCCACCGAACGCAATAAAGCTCGAGCACGCGTAAGGATTGCTACTAAGATGTCTTGTGATCCAGGATTTAAGAAAATGAAATATGACAGAGCAAAACAGAGGTATCTTACGGATCAGGGATATCGAGAAGGGAAAATTGAGACAGCCAAACAAAAGAGCAAGGAACGGTATGATAACGATATAGATTACCAAAACAAACATAAGAAAAAAGTTGCTACCAGAATAATGGGTAGATACTGGGGTGACAAAAGCTATAATAAAAAAATTAAATTCTCTGCGAGGTTGTACCGAAGTACGCATGAGGACAAAGGGAAAAATTACATTCAGAAATACAAGAAGATGGCAAAAATGCAGGCTGATCTTTTTAAATTGAGAAACATTTTACGTATATTTTATCGGGATCACGAAAAGTATTCAAAATTACAGATTAAAATTCTCTTTAAAAGAACGGATGCTGTTGAAAAGTCGGCTAGAAATGCTTTGGCAAAGCTTCATAGAAATATCCAAAAGAAATGTTGTCAGTTTAACGAAAAGCTTCCAAGGTATGGATTGGCAACTGCGGAACAGTTTATAGATGCAATGGAAAATGTTCGACAACACAGTGAATATACGGAGGCGTACTTCTTAGAAAATTCATATATTAATTTTGGAAGGAGCAATTTCAGTTTATGTAGCAGCAATAAAAATATATATACAAGCATACCTATCAAGAGCGAAGGAAAAGCAATGTTTTTTCAATTATGGCGAAAACGAGCCTGTTAGGGTTATTAGTAAATGTGTTTGTAAGACTAATGATTTAGAACAAATTCCTGGAACACCGACTCAAGAAAAAGCATTTCTAACTGTGTTTAAACAGTTCTTTTAGTTCTACTGAATATTTGGCAAAAATTCTCTGTGAAGTAGAACAAACTGTCCTGAAAAGTACGAGACAACTATTGAAAAATGCTCTAAAACTAGATCTGACAAGGAAATTATGATGGCTGAAGTCACCTATAACAATCTGAGTATACATTCAAAACCAAAAATTGGGCAGAAGGTTACTTGGCAATGTCATCCTGATATCTGCAAGCTCTATCCGACGGATATTGAATTATGTCAAATTCTTTTTGAAATCCTTGAAAATAATATAGCATTAAAATTTTCAACTGACAACGTGATTAATTTCTACCTTGGCGGCTTGGATTATTGTGAAATCAATTACAGGGACACAAGAAAGCATGAGCATTCGTTGTACTGTAGCCCAAATGAGGGATGTCAGAGCTATTTGCGTTCTCTAAGGGCACTAGCTCCACATTTTCCTGTCTTGAACTGTTTCATTAATGGCGTATATAAGGCAGTATCAAAATGTAAGATTATACAACATATTAATCTACTAAAAGTCGAGGGCTCGTACAAGGAACTAGGTCATTATATACTAATAAAGGATAAAGGATAGTAAAGGATAGACTAATAGAGCAGGAAATTCAAAGGTGGCAGAATCAGAAATCATCCTCGGCGTCTCTGGGGCTGTATGGGCTGGCAAAGGAGGTTTGGGGGGAGGAAGTTAACTTTAAAGCGGGGATGATTAGTGAGGATTTAAGATGGGCAATTTCGGTTCGTGGTAATTTTTTGGGTATTGGAGAAAGGAGGATATATATTGGGAATTTTAGGATTAAAAATGGTCCTTACCAGTGTCCTATGTGTGGAGAGGAGGAAGATATCATCCATTTTATGGGTACATGCCAGGAGTTAAGAAATTTGAGGAGGGAAGTGTTTTCAACAGATTTTGGAGGGGTGGATTGGCTTGAAAAATTTTTAAAAAGTAGAAATTTTGATGATTTTAGAAGGTTGGGTAAATTTGCAAGAGTGGGTATGGCACATAGAGAAACATTTTTGATGAACTGTGAGTAATTTATTGCGTTTTGTTTTTGTATTTATTTTTGTTTTTGTTATTTTGCCATGGCCCGAAAAGGCTTTTGTTGCAATAAATATCTATCTATATCTATCTATAGAAGAAGTGTCAAGTAGACTCTGTCGTAATAATAGTCAAGACTTCATTTACGGTGATAGCAATATTAGAGTTTCTGTGGATGAAAATAAAATAATAAAATTATTTGGTGAGAGCCTTGATAAGGTAGCTAACATCAGGGATGTATACCCCACAATGCATTGTGACAGTTGTGAGCAGATAAAGACAAAATATCAATTGAAGAGTCTAAGATCCCTTTCAAATAAGAAAGGTTTTGATGTGATGATGGCCACGATTTTAGAACACCTACAACAGGACATACCCAAAGATGACAGAGAACAACTAATTCAATGTACAGGTTGGAAAGAGGATGTCATAGATTCATTCTTTGTCTGTGATTACTGTGCTGAGAAAATGTTGAAAAGTCAGGAGAATGTCCGATCAGTATTAAATAACCTTCATATAGACTGTACGCCGGAATGTATAAAGTGTTTAAATAATTTTGAAATGGCAATGATTCGATTTGTAATGCCTTGTCTTACGATCGTCAGATTAGGGCAAGTAACTGCATTGAAAAGACCTAGAACAGAACTTGTTGACGCTCTTAAGGGGAGAACAGTATACCTACCTGTTGATGTGCAAGCAAATGCAGATATTCAGCCTGAAAAACTTCTTAACATTGATAGTTTTGTAGTCATTGTCAATGGTCAGCCTACTTACAACAAGAATGTTTGGACTGCACTAATAGATCTGAGAAAAGTCCATGAAGCACTATTGTGGTTAAGACAGAACAACAGTCTCTATAAAACAATACATGCATACACCCTAGAAGATTTAAATAAAATACTTGAAGCACGTCTTGCTAAAAAAGCGGTTCGTGTTGTTTATAATAAAAATCGAACTCTTCCCTATACTAACTTGCATACGCAACTTCACTATAGTTAAGATTACAGTATTTATATTTTTACACTAAAAGACGATCACTGAAATAACAAACCATTCCATACATTGGACTTAGTTAGCTACTTGATTGTTTGAGTTTCGTCTCTTACTATTTAAAAGAAGAAAAAGCCGTAGGCTTTTTCCTGTTTGTATTTATAGTTAAAAAACGAACTCAAATCCAAAGAAACTGAACACTGTGGTTCATTCATATTATCTTCATTATTTTAGCTAGATATAATAAAGAACGACCTCTTGCCTATACTAAATTTTATAGGCCACTTAACTGTAGTATAGGTTAGTAATTCAACAGATAGCATGGCACTGGAGCATCGTAGAGAGTTGTTCAATGGCTCATTTTAAAGGAAATTAATTGGGTTAAAAACCTTTTGTAATTAAAACAAATTATTTTTATTACATTTTATATTAAGGAACGAGCTATAGCCTATAGTAACAGGACTATAAAGTAGAGCCAACAGCTGCTGGTACAACTAAGTAAAGCGCTACAACTAAACAACTAAGAAAAAACAAGAAAAAAAACGAAAATGTTACTAATTGAAAATATCTTCAGGGTCTTTTCCGGGTTGCAGCGGTAGCTAGCAACCTAGTAAGAGACGATCACGTCCAATGTTAAGAAATATAAAAACCCATAGTTCCTAACAAAGGAGTCAGATCAAAACAAAAAGTACACCATTAGAACCGCCTTGTCCGAAACCCCTGTATAGGAAACTTTCTGTCCCTTGGCTTGAACAGCAAGGGAAATATATTGGCTTGAAAATCAAGAAAATTGACTTTAACGACGTTATTCTCCCCAAACGGGATATTTTTTTCTCTTTTCTTTTTTCTTTTCCACAGATAGCTTGGCACTGGAACATCGTAGAGGGTTGTTCAATAGCTCATTTTAAAGGAAATTAATTGGGTTAAAAATCTATAGTAACTAAAATAAATTATTTCTAAAAGAGAATAAATTTTTCCACCAAAAACTGCATTTTTGATGTCTTCACACTGCAGTCTTTCAAACATAATCGTATACCAGCGGTAAGATTTGAACCCACGCCTCTGAAGAGACTGGTGGCTAACACCAGTGTCTTGGACCACTCGGCCAGGCTGCCTCTTATAATTTGGGTTGCAGCAGTAGCTAATAACCTAGTAAGAGACGATCAGTCCCATGCTAGGAAATATAAAAACCCAAAACTCCTAAAAATAGAGTAAGATCAAAACAAAAGTACATCATTAGAACTACCTTGACTGAAACCCTACTAGATAAATAATGAATGTCGTCATAGCTTTATATTAGAGCTATTTGTTTAGGAGTTATGGATTTTTATATTTCCGGTTGCAGCTACCGCTGCAACCCGGAAAGTCATATCAAAACAAAAAGTACACCATTAGAACTACCTTGTCTGAAACCCCTGTAAAGGAAACTTTCTGTCATTTGGCTTGAACAGCAAGAGAAATATATTGGCTTGAAAATCAAGAAAAGTGGCGGCTACTACAACTTTCTGCCTAATCGGCATATTTTTTTCTTTTTTCTTTCGTTTTCTTTTCCACAGATAGCTTGGCACTGGAACATCGTAGAGAGTTGTTCGATGACTCATTTTAAAGGAAATTAATTGGGTTAAAAATCTTTTGTAACAAAAATAAATTATTTCTAAAAGAGAATAAATTTTCCACTAAAAACTGCATTTTTGATGTATTTTCATACTTCAGTCTTTTCAAAGATATTTGATTTTTGTACATAAATCATAATCGTATACCAGCGGTAAGATTTGAACCCACGCCTCCGAAGAGACTGGTGGCTAGCACTAGCGCCTTGGACCACTCGGCCACGCTGCCTCTCATAACTATATATTTGAATCCGGGTTGCAGCATTACCTAGCAACCTAGTAAGAAACGATCAGTCCAATGCTAAGAAATATAAAAAAAATATAGTCATATCAAAACAAAAGTACATCATTAGAACCACCTTGTCTGAAACCCTGCTAGATAAATAATGAATGTCGTCATAGTTTTATTAGAGCTATGACATGAATAAATCCGCTCTTTCTGAGAGAATTTTAATCTGCAATTTTGAATATTTTTCGTAATCCCGGTAAAACATTCGTAAAATGTTTCTCAATTTACAAAGATCAGCCTGCATTGTTGCCATCTTTTTGGACTTCTGAATATAATTTTAATTTTGTCCTTATACGTTCTTTGCAGCTTGTTTAAACTGCAAAAAATATCCATGGTATCCGAGCAATAGTTTGAATCTTTCAATTCAAGCAAGAAAAATGCCTAAAAATTTTAAAATTAGTTTTATTTTTGGTTTGGTTCTAACTGCCCGACGTTGGATTTAATATATATTTCCAGACCAAAAAATTTAATTTTTTTATATATTTTTTTTTTCAGTTTAGAATCACTGAAGTTATTATGTAAACTGCAAAAATATAAGATATCTGAGCAATAATTTTAATCTTTTCATTCAAACTAACAAAATACCTGAAAATTAAAAAATTAGTTTTATTTTTATTTTTGTTTATAATATAGAACGACCTCTTGCCTATACTAAATTATATACGCCACTTAATTATAGTATAGGTTAGTAATTCAAAAGATAGCTAGGCACTGGAACATCGTAAAGAGTTGTTAAATGGCTCATTTTAAAGGAAATTAATGGGGTTAAAAACCTTTTGTAATTAAAACAAATTATTTTTATTACATTAAGAAATTTTAATTATATTCCTTAAGAAATCATCATAAGTAAGAATTCCCCATACGGAATTTGAACTCAAGCCAACTGTCCGGGTTGCAGCGGTAGCTAGCAACCTAGTAAGAGACGATCACGTCCAATGTTAAGAAATATAAAAACCCATAGTTCCTAACAAAGGAGTCAGATCAAAACAAAAAGTACACCATTAGAACCGCCTTGTCCGAAACCCCTGTATAGGAAACTTTCTGTCCCTTGGCTTGAACAGCAAGGGAAATATATTGGCTTGAAAATAAAGAAAATTGACTTTAACCGCGTTATTCTCCCCAAACGGGATATTTTTTTCTTTTTTCTTATTTTTTTTTATTTTCCACAGATAGCTTGGCACTGGAACATCGTAGAGGGTTGTTCAATAGCTCATTTTAAAGCAAATTAATTGGGTTAAAAATCTATAGTAACTAAAATAAATTATTTCTAAAAGAGAATAAATTTTTCCACCAAAAACTGCATTTTTGATGTCTTTTCACACTGCAGTCTTTCAAACATTATAATTTATATAATGGACCGATATAGTTCATCATAAATGGTCTTTGTCATCATGTTTTTTTTATTTAGTTATCCAGAAAAATACCTGAAAATTTTAAAATTAGTTTGGTTTTTCTTTCGCTTAAAGTGACTTGTTACGCCATTTTATCGGGTGTAGACAAATTTGACATTTGGTTTTGACTGGTATTTATATTAAATAACGAAATATGGCCTATAATAATTGAATGACAAAGCTCACCATACTTACTGAAAGGTGTGTATGGTTGTGTGAAGCGGATTTATAGTAACATTTACATAAAGGATCGAGTTAGCTCATCATAAAATGTGTCAGTCAAGAGGATCATGTAGTAGCTAATAATAGAAGTTTTGTTTTGACTTTAAAAAGACAAATGTATAAAAATTACTTTCGGCAGGAATTAAACATCCGGGTTGCAGCGGTAGCTAGCAACCTAGTAAGAGACGATCACGTCCAATGTTAAGAAATATAAAAACCCATAGCTCCTAAAAAAGGAGTCAGATCAAAACAAAAAGTACACCATTAGAACCGCCTTGTCCGAAACCCCTGTATAGGAAACTTTCTGTCCCTTGGCTTGAACAGCAATGGAAATATATTGGCTTGAAAATCAAGAAAATTGACTTTAACCACGTTATTCTCGTCAAAAGGGATATTTTTTTCTTTTTTTTGTATCCAGAGATAGCTTGGCACTGGAACATCGTAGAGGGTTGTTCAATAGCTCATTTTAAAGGAAATTAATTGGGTTAAAAATCTATAGTAACTAAAATAAATTATTTCTAAAAGAGAATAAATTTTTCCAATAAAAACTGTATTTTTGATGCAGTGACGTCATAATTACTATATAAGATCATCATAGTTTTATATTAGAGCTATGACGTGAATAGAGTGACGTCATAATTAGTATATAAGGGAAGTCAAAACTTAAAATTCTATCATTATTTATTATAATATTGTTTATATAAAAGATGTATATAATAATTTTTAATAAATATTACTAAAAAAACAACAGATATAGTAAATTTAAAATAAAAAAGAAAAGGTTTTCAACCGACCAGGTGTATCGAGAAGTAATAATTGAGAGAGCAAAAAAAAGGTATTCAACCGACCAGGCGTATCGAGAAGTAATAATTGAGAGAGCAAAAGAACGGTATGGTAATGATGAACATTACAGAGAATCCGGGTTGCAGCGGTAGCTAGCAACCTAGTAAGAAACGATCACGTCCAATGTTAAGAAATATAAAAACCCATAGTTCCTAAAAAAGGAGTCAGATCAAAACAAAAAGTACACCATTAGAACCGCCTTGTCCGAAACCCCTGTATAGGAAACTTTCTGTCCCTTGGCTTGAACAGAAAGGAAATATATTGGCTTGAAAATCAAGAAAAGTGGCAGCTACTACAACATTCTTCCTAAACGGGATATTTTTTTCTTTTTTTTTCTTTGTTTCCAGAGATAGCTTGGCACTGGAACATCGTAGAGGGTTGTTCAATAGCTCATTTTAAAGGAAATTAATTGGGTTAAAAACCTTTTGTAACTAAAATAAATTATTTCTAAAAGAGAATAAATTTTTCCACCAAAAACTGCATTTTCGATGTCTTTTCACACTGCAGTCTTTCAAACATAATCGTTTACCAGCGGTAAAATTTGAACCCACGCCTCCAAAGAGACTGGTGGCTAACACCAGTGCCTTGGACCACTCGGCCAGGTTGCCTCTCATAAATAATATATATGTGAATCCGGGTTGCAGCAGTAGCTAGCAATCTAGTAAGAGACGATCAGTCCAATGCTAAGAAATATAACAAAACTCCTAAAAATAGAGTCAGATCAAAACAAAAGTACATCATTAGAATACATTAAAAGACGATCACTGGAATAACAAACCATTCCATACATTGGACTTAGTTAGCTACTTGATTGTTTGAGTTTCGTCTCTTACTATGTAAAAGAAGAAAAAGCCGTAGGCTTTTTCCTGTTTGTATTTATAGTTAAAAAACGAACTCAAGTCCAAAGAAACTGAACACTGTGGTTCATTCATATTATCTTCATTATTTTAGCTAGAACGTAAATAAACAAGTTTCTTTTTAAAATTTTGAATTGAAAAGATAGTGCTTTTAATTCAACATATTATCCGGGTTGCAGCGGTAGCTAGTCCGGGTTGCAGCGGTAGCTAGCAATCCGGGTTGCAGCGTATAATAAATCCGGGTTGCAGCGGTAGCTAGCAACCTAGTAAGAGACGATCACGTCCAATGTTAAGAAATATAAAAACCCATAGCTCCTAAAGCAGGAGTCAGATCAAAACAAAAAGTACACCATTAGAACCGCCTTGTACGAAACCCCTGTATAGGAAACTTTCTGTCCCTTGGCTTGAACAGCAAGGGAAATATATTGGCTTGAACATCGAGAAAATTGACTTTAACCCCGTTATTCTCCCCACCCGAGATATTTTTTTCTTTTTTTTTTTCTTTTTTGTATCCAGAGATAGCTTGGCACTGGAACATCGTAGAGGGTTGTTCAATAGCTCATTTTAAAGGAAATTAATTGGGTTAAAAATCTATAGTAACTAAAATAAATTATTTATAAAAGAGAATAAATTTTTCCAATAAAAACTGTATTTTTAATGCAGTGACGTCATAATTACTATATAAGAAACGTCAAAACTGTAAATGGTCTCATTCATGAATACATAATGGTTAGATCAAAGCAAGCTACACACAAGTTAAAAAATCAGTACTAAAAAATCAAGAAAAGTGGCAGCTACTACAACATTCTGCCTAAACGGGGTATTTTTTTTCTCTTTTCTTTGTTTCCAGTATACTAAACGGGATTTTTCCACCAAAAACTGCATTTTGATGTCTTTTCACACTGTATAATAAAGATCAAACTCTTCCCTATACTAACTTGCATACGCAACTTCACTATAGTTAAGATTACAGTATTTATATTTTTACATTATTATATTAAAAGACGATCATTAGAAGAACAAACCAATGCATACATTAGTCTTAGTTTTCTGCCTGATTCTTTGAGATTCGTCTCTTACTACTCCAAAGAAGAAAAAGCCGTAGGCTTTTTCCTGTTTGTAATCAGGGTTTACATAATCTGGGTTGTCAATCCGGGTTGCAGCGGTAGCTAGCAACCTAGTAAGAGACGATCACGCCCCATAGTAAATCCGGGTTGCAGCGGTAGCTAGCAACCAAGTAAGAGACGATCAGGCCAATGCTAAGAAAAATAAAAACCCAGAACTCCTAAAAATAGAGTCATATCAAAACAAAAGTACATCATTAGAACTCCTTTGTCTGGAACCCTAATAGATAAATTAGAGCTATGACGTGAATATCCGGGTTGCAGCGGTAGCTAGCAACCTAGTAAGAGACGATCACGTCCAATGTTAAGAAATATAAAAACCCATAGTTCTTAAAAAAAGAGTCAGATCAAAACAAAAAGTACACCATTAGAACCGCCTTGTCCGAAACCCCTGCATAGTAAAATTTCTGTCCCTTGGCTTGAACAGCAAGGGAAATATATTGGCTTGAAAATCAAGAAAAGTGGCAGCTACTACAACATTCTGCCTAAACGGGATATTTTTTTCTTTTTTTTTCTTTTTTTTCTTCTTTCTTTTCCACAGATAGCTTGGCACTGGAACATCGTAAAGGGTTGTTCAATAGCGCATTTTCAAGGAAATTAATTGGGTTAAAAATCTATAGTAACTAAAATAAATTATTTCTAAAAGAGAATAAATTTTTCCACCAAAAACTGCATTTTTGATGTCTTTTCACACTGCAGTCTTTCAAACATAATCGTATACCAGCGGTAAGAATTGAACCCACGCCTCTGAAGAGACTGGTGGCTAACACCAGTGCCTTGGACCACTCGGCCAGGCTGCCTCTAATAAATAAATATATATGTGAATTTGGGTTGCAGTAGTAGCTAGCAACCTAGTAATAGACGATCAGTCCAATGCTAAGAAATATAAAAACCCAAAACTCCTAAAAATAGAGTCAGATCAAAACAAAAGTACATCATTAGAAATACCTTGTCTGAAACCCTACTAGATAAATAATGAACGTCATCATAGTTTTATATTAGAGCTATGACGTGAATAGAGTGACGTCATAATTAGTATATAAGGAAAGTCAAAACTGAAAATTCTCTCATTCTTGATTAGAATAATGGTTAGATCGAAGCAAGCTATACGCAATTTGAAGAAAGAGTACTACACAAACAACAGAGCTAGTATCTTGAAAAGAGAAAAGCAAAGGTATTCAACCGACCAGGCGTATCGACAAGTAAAAATTGAGAGAGCAAAACAAAGGTATTCAACCGACCAGGCGTATCGAGAAGTAATAATTGAGAGAGCAAAAGAAAACAGCAAGATGTGTTATCACAATGATGAAGATTATAGACATGCAAAAATTGAGACAGCCAAACAAAAGATCAAGGAACGGTATGGTAATGATGAACATTACAGAGAAGCAAGAATTGAGCAGGCTAAACAAAAGATCAAGGAGCGTTATCACAATGATAAACTTTATAGAGAAGCAACAATTGAGCAGGCTAGACAAAAGAGCAGGGAACGTTATCACAATGATGAAGATTATAGACATGCAAAAATTGAGACAGCCAAACAAAAGATCAAGGAACGGTATGGTAATGATGAACATTACAGAGAAGCAAGAATTGAGCAAGCTAGACAAAAGATCAAGGAGCGTTATCACAATGATAAACTTTATAGAGAAGCAACAATTGAGCAGGCTAGACAAAAGAGCAGGGAACGGTATGATAATGATGAAGATTACCGAAACAAACATAAGAAAAAAGTTGCTACCAGAATAATGGGTAGATACTGGGGTGACAAAAGCTATAATGAAAAAATTAAATTCTCTGCGAGGTTGTACCGAAGAACGCATAAGGACAAAGGGAAAAATTACATTCAGAAATACAAGAAGATGGCAAAAATGCAGGCTGATCTTCGTAAATTGAGAAACATTTTACGCATGTTTTACCAGGATCACGAAAAGTATTCAAAATTACAGATTAAAATTCTCTTTGAAAGAGCGGATGCTGTTGAAAAGTCGGCTAGAAATTCCTTGGCAAAGCTTCATAGTAATATCCAAAAGAAATGTTGTCAGTTTAATGAAAAGCTTCCAAGGCATGGATTGGCAACTGCGGAACAGTTTACAGATGCAATGGAAAATGTTCGACAACACAGTGAATATACGGAGGCGTACTTCTTTGAAAATTCGTATATTAATTTTGGAAGGAGCAATTGCAGTTTATGTAGCAGCAATAAAAACATATATACAAGCATACCTATCAACAGCGAAGGAAAAGCAATGTTTTTCAATTATGGCGAAAACGAGCCTGTTAGGGTTATTAGTAAATGTGTTTGTAAGACTAATGATTTAGAACAAATTCCTGGAACACCGACTCAAGAAAAAAGCATTTCTAACTGTGTTTTAAACAGTTCTTTTAGTTCTACTGAATATTTGGCAAAAAATTCTCTGTGTAGTAGAACAAACTGTCCTGAAAAGTACGAGACAACTATTGAAGAATGCTCTGAATCTAGATCTGACAAGGAAATTATGATGGCTGAAGTCACCTATAACAATCTGAGTAAACATTCAAAACCAAAAATTGGGCAGCAGGTTACTTGGCAATGTCACCCTGATATCTGCAAGCTCTATCCGACGGATATTGAATTATGTCAAATTCTTTTTGATATCCTTGAAAATAATATAGCATTAAAATTTTCAACTGACAAAGTGGTTAATTTCTACCTTGGCGGCTTGGATTATTGTGAAATCAATTACAGGGACACAAGAAAGCATGGGCATTCGTTATACTGTAGCCCAAATGAGGGATGTCAGAGCTATTTGCGTTCTCTAAGGGCACTAGCTCCACATTTTCCTGTCTTGAACTGTTTCATTAATAGCGTATATAAGGCAGTATCAAAATGTAAGATTATACAACATATTAATCTACTAAAAGTCGAGGGCTCGTACAAGGAACTAAGTCATTACATAGAAGAAGTGTCAAGTAGACTCTGTCGTAATAATAGTCAAGACTTCATTTACGGTGATAGCAATATTAGAGTTTCTGTGGATGAAAATACAATAATAAAATTATTTGTATAATAAAGAACGACCTCTTACCTATACTAAATTTTATACGCCACTTAATTATAGTATAGGTTAGTAATTCAACAGATAGCATGGCACTGGAACATTGTAGAGAGTTGTTCAATGGCTCATTATCCGGGTTGCAGCGGTAGCTAGCAACCTAGTAAGAGACGATTATAATAAAGAACGAATATTGTGTACAAATAACCATATATGACTTAATTAGCGACGTGACGTAAAAATTGAAAAAATTAATTTTTATTTTATTTTCGTTTTTAGTTCAGAATCGCTAAAGTTATAAACTGAAAAAATATTTATGGTGTCTGAACAATAGTTTTAATCTTTTAATTTAGACTAGAAAAATACCTGAAATTACAATAAGGAACGAACTTTAACCCATAGTAACTTAAGTATTAAATCAAACGGTTCGTTGTCATAGTAAAGAGCTGTGTAATGGCTCATTTTAAAGGAAACGGCTGTATATAGAAACCTTTTGTAATTAAAAAAATTAATTATTATTATAAAACAAATTATTACGATGTGGTAAAGAACTAACTCTAGGCGATAGCAACTAATTTAATTTTGAAATATACAATAAAGAACGACACCTTGCCCATGTTAACTTAAACATAAATAGGGATTATGTAATTTCCAATAGTATCATGGCTGTAGAGATGGCTGAAACCTAGTTACAATAAAAAACGATCATTGGAATAATCTGGGTTGCAGCGGTAGCTAGCAACCTAGTAAGAGACGATCACGTCCAATGTTAAGAAATATAAAAACCCATAGTTCTTAAAAAAGAGTCAGATCAAAACAAAAAGTACACCATTAGAACCGCCTTGTCCGAAACCCCTGCATAGTAAAATTTCTGTCCCTTGGCTTGAACAGCAAGGGAAATATATTGGCTTGAAAATCAAGAAAAGTGGCAGCTACTACAACATTCTGCCTAAACGGGATATTTTTTTCTTTTTTTTTCTTTTTTTTTCTTTTTTTGTATCCAGAGATAGCTTGGCACTGGAACATCGTGGAGGGTTGCTCAATAGCTCATTTTTATAATAAAGATCGAACTCTTCCCTATACTAACTTGCATACGCAACTTCACTATAGTTAAGATTACTACTTAAGAACGACAAAGATGTAAATGTTCTCATTCTTGATTAGACTCTTACTAGGTTGCTAGCTACCGCTGCAACCCGGATAATGGTCAGATCGAAGCAAGCTATACGCAAGTTGAAAAAACAGTACTACACAAACAACAGAGATAGTATCTGGAAAAGAAAAAAGCAAAGGTATTCAACCGACCAGGTGTATCGAGAAGTAATCAAACAAAACAGCAAGACGTGTTATCTTAATGATGAAGATTATAGACATGCAAAAATTGAGACAGCCAAACAAAAGTTCAAGGAGAGTTATCACATTGTATACTAATAACCATATATGACTTAATTAGCGAATTGACATAAAAATTGAAAAAATTAATTTTTATTTTATTTTCGTTTTTAGTTCAAATAATAAAGAGCGACCTCTTGCCTATACTAAATTTTATACGCCACTTAATTATAGTATAGGTTAGTAATTACACAGATAGCTTGGCACTGGAACATCGTAGAGAGTTGTTCAATGGCTCATTTTAAAGGAAATTAATGAGGTTGAAAACTTTTTGTAACTAAAACAAATTATTTTTAAAATAGAATCGGTTTTTTACGAAAATGGGAAATATATTGGCTTGAATTATAATAAAGAACGACATCTACCCAATGTTAGCTGGAAAATTACATTAAAAGACGATCATTGGAATAACACTGCATACATTAGACTTAGTTAGCTACTTGATTGCTTGAGGTTCGTCTCTTACTATTTCAAAGAAGAAAAAGCCGTAGGCTTTTTCCTGTTTGTAATGATATAGCATAAAACAAGAACCCAAGTTGTAACTGACGTCATCCTGGTTGTTATAGTAAAGAATGAACTCTTTCCCTTATTTACCTATGTCTTGTCAAATTAGCTAATTAATTTCACCTGAATTTGTTTTAAAAATTATTCCACATCGGGATTCGTACCCAAGCGAATTACTTGAAAACCAACTATCCTAAACCACTAGACCATATGAGATATGTATAAAAAGCTAATTAATTGTTTTATGATATCTTATAGCATAAATTTCATTGGATATAGCTGAAACCTAGTAAAGAACAAACTACGGCACATAGAAACTAAAACTTCTATAATATAGAATGAACTCTTGGCTATACTAGATTAGATACTCAACTAAAAAGTTCAGCTTCAGTTCTGATTTTTTTCAAAGAGATGAAAAATTTAAAGTACTCTTCCAAATTTTTTCATAGAAGACAGAAAAAGCTATAAATTGATTGTAAAAAATTAGCTCAGTTTGGAATTACTAAAGAACTTACATATAATTTCTATTTTTCAAGAAATAAAAAGGTTTCACTCCATTTCGTAATTTCTCAAATGACGTACGAATATAAAATTCTGCTCTAAATTTTTCCGTGGAAGATAGTAAAAGCTATACTATGATTGTTTATATTTTCCATGAATTTATAATAAAGAACGACCTCTTGCCTATACTAAATTTTATACGCAACTTATTTATAGTATAGGTTAGTAATTCATTATATTAAAAGACGATCATTAGGATAATTACATTAAAAGACGATTATTGGAATAGCATACCGCTGCATACATTGGACTTAGTTAGCTACTTGATTGCTTGAGGTTCGTCTCTTACTATTTCAAAGAAGAAAAGGCCGTAGGCTTTTTCCTGTTTGTAATGATATAGCATAAAACGAAACCCAAGTTGTAATCCGTGTTGCAGCGGTAGCTAGCAACCTAGTAAGACACGATCACGTCCAATGTTAAGAAAAATAAAAACCCATAACTTCTAAAAAAAAGTCAGATCAAAACAAAAAGTACACCATTAAAACCGTCTTGTCCAAACCCCTGTATAGTAAACTTTCTGTTATTTGGCTTGATCAGCAATGGAAATATATTGGCTTGAAAATCAAGAAAAGTGGCAGTTACTACAACATTCTGCCTAAACGGCATATTTTTTTCTTTTCTCTTTTTTTTCTTTTCCACAGATAGCTTGGTACTGGAACATCGTAGAGAGTTGTTTAATGGCTCATTTTAAAGGAAATTAATTGGGTTAAAAATCTTTTGTACTAAAATAGATTATTTCTAAAACAGAATAAATTTTAACACTAAAAACTGTATTTTTTATGTCTTTTCATACTGCTGTCTTTTCAAAGATATTTGATTTTTGTACATAAATCATAATCGTGTACCAGCGGTAAGATTTGAACCCACGCCTCCAAAGAGACTGGTGGCTAACACCAGCGCCTTTGACCAATCGGCCACGCTGCCTCTCATAGCTATATATGTGAATCCGGGTTACAGCAGTAGCTAGCAGCATATTATAATAAAGAACGACCTCTTGCCTATACTAAATGTTATACGCCACTTAATTATAGTATAGGTTAGTAATCCGGGTTGCAGCGGTAGCTAGCAACCTAGTAAGAGACGATCACGTCCAATGTTAAGAAATATAAAAACCCATAGTTCCTAAAAAAGGAGTCAGATCAAAACAAAAAGTACACCATTAGAACCGCCTTGTCCGAAACCCCTGTAAAGTAAACTTTCTGTCCCTTGGCTTTAACAGCAAGGGAAATATATTGGCTTAAAAATCCAGAAAAGTGGCAGCTACTACAACATTCTGCCTAAACGGGATATTTTTTTCTTTCCGCTTTTTCTTTCTGCTCAGCTAGCTGGGCACTGGAAAATCATAGAGAGCTGTATAATAGCTCATTTTAAAGGAAATTGCAACATCTAGTGCCTTTTTTAATTAAAAATAAAATACTTTTTAAAGTAGAATCAATTTTGTCTAAAAAATTGCATTTTTGATGTATTTTCATACTGCAGTCTTTTCAAAGATATTTGAATTTTGAAGCAATAAAACAGTCCATGTAATGAACTCTATAGTAATAATAGCTACTTGTCTCAATAGTAACCGAAACTCCTGGAACCAAAATTTTCTTTTTTGGCTTAATCGCTAAAATTATTATGTAAACTGCAAAAATATTTATGATGCCTAATCAGTAATAGTAATTTTTTAATTTAAACAACAAAAATACATGAAAATTCTAAAATTAGTTTTGCTTTTTGTCTCCTGGAAGAAATTTTTTTTTCATCTCAGTTCAAATTTATTATTGTATCCTGTAACCCATAAAGTACATATCTCCATATTATTGTCTCATAATTGCAATTATTTTAGTTTTCAGTCCAGAATCACTAAACTTATTATGTAAACTGCAAAAATATTTATGGTGTCTAACCAATAATACTAATTTTGTAATTCAAACAAGATAAATACCTGAAAATTTTAAAATTAGTTTTGTTTTATGCTAGGTTTTAGATACTCGACACGGGATTTTGTGTGCTTAATAATTTTAAATCTTGAAAAAATATGGTCTCGCTTGAAAGGAAAAAAAGAAAGAATAACCAAAAACAATATCAAAATAGAACAATCCAAATTTCTACTAATAGAAAACTTTACTACACAAAAAATAAAGCTAACATCCTGAAATATAAGAAAAGTTTATTTAAAAGAGATAAAAATGCCACCAAACGCAATAAAGCTCGAGCACGCGTAAGGATTGCTACTAAGATGTCTTGTGATCCAGAATTTAAGAAAATGAAATATGACAGAGCAAAACAGAGGTATCTTACGGATCAGGGGTATCGAGAAGGGAAAATTGAGACAGCGAAACAAAAGAGCAAGGAACGGTATGATAACGATATAGATTACCGAAACAAACATAAGAAAAAAGTTGCTACCAGAATAATGGGTAGATACTGGGGTGACAAAAGCTATAATGAAAAAATTAAATTCTCTGCGAGGTTGTACCGAAGAACGCATAAGGACAAAGGGAAAAATTACATTCAGAAATACAAGAAGATGGCAAAAATGCAGGCTGATCTTTGTAAATTGAGAAACATTTTACGCATGTTTTATCGGGATCACGAAAAGTATTCGAAATTACAGATTAAAATTCTCTTTGAAAGAGCGGATGCTGTTGAAAAGTCGGCTAGAAATGCTTTGGCAAAGCCTCATGGCAATATCCAAAAGAAATGTTGTCAGTTTAACGAAAAGCTTCCAAGGTATGGATTGGCAACTGCGGAACAGTTTATAGATGCAATGGAAAATGTTTATAATATAGAACGACCTCTTGCCTATATTAAACTTTATAGGCCACTTAACTGTAGTATAGGTTAGTAAAGTCCAGGTTGCAGCGGTAGCTAGCACCATCATCTGGGTTGCAGCGGTAGCTAGCAAACTAGTAAGAGACGATCACGCCCCATATTAGAAACTAATGTAACCGATAACTCCTGAAAAAAGATTCAGATCAAAACAAGAAGTACACTTTTAGAACCGCCTTTACCAAAACTTCTATATAAAAAACTTCCCGTCCTTTGGCTTTAATAACGAAGAAATTATATTGGCTTGAAAATCAAGAAAATTGACTTTAACCACGATATCCTCCACAAACAGCATCTTTTTTTATTTCCGCTTTTTTTTTACTCCTCAGCTAGATGGACAATGCAAAATCATAGAGAGCTGTATAATGGCTCATTTTAAAGGAAATTACTACATCTAGTCGCTTTTGCAATTAAAAATAAAATAGTTCTTAAGTAGAATCAATTTTGTAAAAAAAACTGCATTTTTGATGTATTTGCATACTGCAGTCTTTTCAAAGATATTTGAATTTTGAAGCAATCAATACATAAAGGACCGATACAGTTCAGTATAAATGGGGAATATGTAAGTTTCATCGGATATAGCTGAAATACATAAAGGCTCGATCATCGAATTTAAGCTGAAACTAAGTAAAGGACAATTATGCCTCCATATATTCACAGTGATGTATAAGATTTCCCATTACATCTGTAAACTGTTCCACAGTTGCCGGTCCATACCTTAGAAGCTTTTCACTAAACATGCAACATTCCTTTTGGATATTATCCGGGTTGCAGCGGTAGCTAGCAACCTAGTAAGAGACGATCACGTCCAATGTTAAGAAATATAAAAACCCATAGTTCTTAAAAAAAGAGTCAGATCAAAACAAAAAGTACACCATTAGAACTGCCTTGTCCGAAACCCCTGTATAGGAAACTTTCTGTCCCTTGGCTTGAACAGCAAGGGAAATATATTGGCTTGAAAATCAAGAAAATTGACTTTAACCACGTTATTCTCCCCAAACGGGATATTTTTTCTCTTTTCTTTTTTTTCTTTTCCACAGATAGCTTGGCACTGGAACATCGTAGAGGGTTGTTCAATAGCTCATTTTAAAGGAAATTAATTGGGTTAAAAATCTATAGTAACTAAAATAAATTATTTCTAAAAGAGAATAAATTTTTCCAGCAAAAACTGCATTTTTGATGTTTTTTCACCCTGCAGTCTTTCAAACATAATCGTATACCAGCGGTAAGATTTGAACCCACTCCTCCGAAGAGACTGGTGGCTAACACCAGTGTCTTGGACCACTCGGCCAGGCTGCCTCTCATAAATAAATATATATGTGAATTTGGGTTGCAGCAGTATACAATAAAGAACGACACCTAGCCCATGTTAACTGAAAGTTTTTTCTTTCTCCTCAGCTAGCTGGGCACTGGAAAATCATAGAGAGCTGTATAATAGCTCAGTTTAAGTATAATAAGGATCAAACTCTTCCCTATACTAACTTCCATACGCAACTTCACTATAGTTAAGATTAAAGTATTTATATTTTTACATTAAAAGACGATCACTGAAATAACAAACCATTCCATACATTGGACTTAGTTAGCTACTTGATTGTTTGAGTTTCGTCTCTTACTATTTAAAAGAAGAAAAAGCCGTAGGCTTTTTCCTGTTTTTTCCGGGTTGCAGCGGTAGCTAGCAACCTAGTAAGAGACGATCACGTCCAATGTTAAGAAATATAAAAACCCCTAACTCCCTAGAAAAATAGTCAGATCAAAACAAAAAGTACACCATTAGAACCGCCTTGTCCAAAACCCCTATAAAGGAAACTTACCACCCTTTGGCTTGAATAACAAAGAAAATATATTGGCTTGAAAATCAAGAAAATTGACTTTAACCACGTTATTCTGCACAAACGGGATATTTTTTTCTTTCTTTTGTTTCCAGAGATAGCTTGGCACTGGAACATCGTAGAGAGTTGTTCAATGGCTCATTTTAAAGGAAATCTCTAGATCTAGCGCCTTTTGCACTTAATTTTTTTTATTAATTATTTTTCACGAAAAACTTAATTTTGTATATACAATATTGATCAATGACGTCATAGTCGTTGGATTTAGTACATAAAGGCTCGATCATCGAATTTAAGCTGAAACTAAGTAAAGGACAATTATGCCTCCATATATTCACAGTGATGTATAAGATTTCCCATTACATCTGTAAACTGTTCCACAGTTGCCGGTCCATACCTTTGAAGCTTTTCACTAAACATGCAACATTTCTTTTGGATATTACTACGAAGTTTTGCGAAAGCATCTCTAGCTGACTTTTCAACAAAATCTATTCTTTCAGAGATAATTTTAATCTTTAATTTTGAATATTTTTCGTAATCCCGGTAAAACATTCGTAAAATTTTTCTCAGTTTACAAAGATCAGCCTCTGCGTTCTTGGCAGCTTGTGTAAACTGCAAAAATATCCATGGTATCCGAGCAATAGTTAGAATATTTCAATACAAGCTGGAAAAATACCTTAAAATGTTAAAATTAGTTTTATTTTTGGTTAGGTTCTAACTACCCAATGTGGGATTGACTATGTATTTTCAGACCAAAAAATTACATTTTTTAATATATATTTTATTTTTCAGTTTATCCGGGTTGCAGCGGTAGCTAGTCCGGGTTGCAGCGGTAGCTAGCAACCTAGTAAGAGACGATCCCCTCCAATGTTAAGAAATATAAAACCCCCCAACTCCTAGAAAAATAGTCAGATCAAAACAAAAAGTACACCATTAGAACCGCCTTGTCCGAAACCCCTATAAAGGAAACTTACCACCCTTTGGCTTGAATAACAAAGAAAATATATTGGCTTGAAAATCAAGAAAATTGACTTTAACCACGTTATTCTGCACAAACGGGATATTTTTTTCTTTCTTTTGTTTCCAGAGATAGCTTGGCACTGGAACATCGTAGAGAGTTGTTCAATGACTCATTTGAAAGGAAATCTCTAGATCTAGCGCCTTTTGCACTTAATTTTTTTTAATAATTATTTTTCACGAAAAACTTAATTTTGCATATACAATATTGATCAATGACGTCATAGTCGTTGGATGTAGTACATAAAGGCTCGATCATCGAATTTAAGCTGAAACTAAGTAAAGGACAATTATGCCTCCATATATTCACAGTGATGTATAAGATTTCCCATTACATCTGTAAACTGTTCCACAGTTGCTGGTTCATACCTTGGAAGCTTTTCACTAAACAAGCAACATTTCTTTTGGATATTACTATGAAGTTTTGCGAAAGCATCTCTAGCTGACTTTTCAACAAAATCTATTCTTTTAGAGATAATTTTAATCTTTAATTTTGAATATTTTTCGTAATCCCGGTAAAACATTCGTAAAATTTTTCTCAGTTTACAAAGATCAGCCTGTGCGTTCTTTGCAGCTTGTGTAAACTGCAAAAATATCCATGGTATCCGAGCAATAGTTTGAATATTTCAATACAAGCTGGAAAAATACCTTAAAATGTTATAAGCTTAAGGATAAAGAGAAGGACAGATGAAACCTCAGTCAATTATTAATATAAAAAATTAGTAAACTACCGACATGTATGGAGAATCATTTGAAAAAGACACACATAGTAGACAGATATGACAAGGACTGCAAAGTGAATCAGACTTTGAACAATCCTTTCAAGATGTTGATGTTTCTGAGGGTCTCCTGGGAGGTACAAAGTAAGATCATGAACGCATAGATTTTTCTGCACAAGATTATATAATAAGTTCTCAAGATTATACACATGAGATAACATTCAAGCCGGATCTTGACGAGTTTCCTTTAGGGGTGTTGACATATGGTCACATTTTCCTCGAGTCTGTCTCTCCAGTGTATAAACACATCCCTGATTTTGTTGTTGCCAGTGCTGAACCCGTTTCGCGACCGAAGTATATACAAGAGTACAAGTTGACAGCATATTCGCTGTACATAGCCGTTAGCGTCGGACTGGAGACTAAAGACATTATTGAATATTTGAAAAGGCTGAGTAAGACAACAGTGCCTATAGGACCTGAGGAGTTTATTAGCCTCTGTACACTATCCTACGGCAAGGTCAAATTAGTGCTTAAAAAGAATCGTTATTTTGTGGAGTCTCATCATGTTGACGTCATTCAGAAGCTGTTGAAAGACACCAAAATAAAAGAAACCCGTGCACCTCGAGGCTCAGCAGATGAGGTTAGTCGTCAGGGAAGGGTGGCAGCCGTGACTTTTGGATCAAAGGCTGCCGCGGCTGGACCAAGTAATGATGCTGTCATTACCGGCACTGGAACTGGGTCGGACGCCCCTCCGTTGGTCAGTACTGCAGATATTCCTGAAGATATTTCGAATTTCTACGCCAAAATTGATAAAGATGACGATGACGACGAGTATTTATCCAAAGAAATCATATCGTTCGAAATAGATCAAAATCATTGGAAATCCTTTCAGATGAGGTGAATCACGTTGGAATGTCCTCTTTTGGCCGAGTATGACTTCAAAAACGATACGCGGATTCTGGATATCTCCATTGATTTAAAGCCAGGTGCAGTCCTCCGTCCATATCAAGAAAAGGCTCTGAGGAAAATGTTTGGCAACGGTCGTGCTCGTTCGGGTCTTATTGTCTTACCGTGCGGCGCTGGAAAGAGTCTAGTCGGAGTTACAGCCGTATGTACAGTTCGGAAGAAGGCCCTGGTGTTGTGCAATTCAACTGTTTCGGTGGAGCAGTGGAAGGCTCAGTTTAAGATGTGGAGCACTGCCACTGAAAATATAATCTGCTGATTTATGTCCTATGCTAAGTAAAAACCAAGGAACACAAGTATTTCAATTACCACATAACCTATGATAGCGTATGGCAAAAAAAAAGCAGGTTAAGGAGACCATAAACTGAAGTGGATTCAGTACCAAGAATGGGGCAGTATGGTTCTTGATGAAGTTCACACAAGTCCAGCCAAAATTTTTCGTCGTGTTTTAACAATCGTCCAGGCTCACTGTAAACTTGGATTGACGGCTACTTTATTGCGTGAAGATGACAAAAGTGCTGATCTGAATTTTCTGATTGGTCCCAAAATGTATGAGGCCAATTGGCTTGAACTTCAAGAGAAGGGCTACATAGCTAAAGTTCAATGTGCCGAAGTGTGGTGTGACATGGCACCGGAATTCTACAAGGAATATATATCAGCCAAGTCTGCTCAGCAATTGCTACTGTATGTGATGAACCCAAACAAGTTCCGGACTTGTGAATTTCTGATTAAATACCACGAGAGGAGGCAAGACAAAATTATTGTTTTCTCAGACAACGTGTATGCACTCAAATACTACGCCACTACTCTTCGAAAGCCCGTCCTCTCTGGATCTACTTCACTGGCTTAACGACTCGAAGTTCTTCAATTATTTAAGAATAACCCATCAGGAAATACAGTTTTCGTCAGTAAAATTGCTGACACTTCTTTAGACTTGCCGGATGCAAATGTCCTTATCCAGATATCCGCCCATGGTGGCTCTAGACGTCAGGAGGCACAAAGGTTAGGAAGAATTTTGAGAGCCAAAAAGGTGCCATTGCTGAAGATTACAATGCGTTCTTTTACACCTTGGTATCACGTGACACCACCGAAATGGGATATTCTTAGACACATCAACGATTTTCTGGTAACCAAGGACTCAGCTACAAGGTCGTTACACATCTTAGCGGAATGGAAGAGGGAGATTTACATTTTAAAACTAACTAGAAACGAGTTCATTTACTTCAACAAGTATTGACTGCCAGTGACACAGAAGGGCAAGAGGAAACTTTGGTGGGTGAAAAGGGCTCCGCCTACCTTCGGATAACTGGAACCACTTTTTCATCCCTTAGTGGTTCTGATGATGCTATCTATTCAGAAAGTAGAAGACCGGGAGCGGGATCAAAGCATCGGTTGTTTAAAAAGTTTCGGTCAAAGTAAAGCCCTTTTTTTAAATAATTTTTAATTTCTTTAGCTTTTTTTTTTAAAAAAATTCTTTTTATAAAAAAAAAGAAAAAAAAAAATAAAAAAAAAAATACAAAAAAAAAAGATTTGGATGCCATCTATGTTATATACAAAGTTATTGTAGCTGAGTTTGCATCTTTGCCCTTAATGGGATAAAGATTCTGCATTACCTTGAGGTTATTTCCATATTGATTTCTACACTTTAATTCTAGATTTTTAGTTGAGTAGTATTTGAGGGACCTTCTATAATTCCTAGTATAGGTATTTTTCTCTGGGTATTCTCACCAGCACCATCTTCTTTTTTTCTTATATAGACTGGCACGCCATCTATTCTGCTATTTTCATATAGCGCCATCTTTGTTGCCATCACTGTTTCTTCTGAATAAGTGAAGTTACATATTTGCCAAATATTGCATAGCTGCCAAATTTAGACAGTATATTTTGCTATTTTCGGCGATATAATTCGGGCTGCATTTTTCGGAGATAGCCTGGACAGAAGTGAGCAACAACGAACATTCAAGAGGCCGTACAGTACTAGCGGGATTTTTTTCCTTAAACTGCTGGGATAAGGTGATTCGTGTGTTGCACTTCCCACGGGTCTTATCTACCGCTAAATCTTTAAAGCCTTAATTGCTTGCGGATTGCGTAATAATCATTCCGTAGCAAAATGGCGAGCGTGAAGCTTGTGTTAAATGCTGTACTGAACTTTGTTGAGCGGGTGATGAAGGCTGGAAACCCGATAGACAGTATTGTCAAAAGTGCGGTTTCACATTTCTCCGATGCGGATATATTGGAAGCGAAAAAGGTGATTTGGGATGAAGCCGAATATGCGACGAGAGTGACTGCAAGAGATAAAAGTTCAAATAATGTCATTGACATAATGAAAGTTTTTAAGCTGTGTGACGAAAAAACATTTCGCTCCCGCGGTTCGTATTATACCAACCTGATGACGTACCGATTATTCCAGGCGAAATAAGTGCAACTTTGACGAGAAAAGTGGGAGAGCTATGCCGAAAGTTCGACAGTTTCGTCAAGTCTGAGTACCAGCTGCGCAATCCCTATCACTCACGAGAGAATAACGGAAAGCATAAACAGACTTACGCCGTAGTTCTCAAGAATCCGCCCCAAGGACTGACTGATCCCGAATCACGTAAAGACTATTAAAATGGACTTTGCGGACAGACAAGCAGTGACACTGTCGAACTGAGGCCTCGTAAGAGTGCTTGGAAAGTTCTCGTGAAAGACAAAGCGACCGCCGATTCCATTGCACAGGCTATTACCAGTACCGATAATTCCGTTGTCGCGAGAGTAAAAAGCCCCTCTTTCTTCGGGATAATTCGCCACGTCCCTGCTAGTATTTCAGAAGAGGACTTACGCAGTTTAGTGTCGAAATGTGTCAAAGCTTCTGGAATAGGTAAAACCAGGTCATTCAAACTGAAGTTTGATTCGCGTGAAGACCTACAGAGTGCAATCAAGTCTCCCCCCGTGATTGGGTATGAGCGGCTGCCGATTCACGAATACAAATTTATGCCAATCCAGTGCTACAAGTGTCAATGCTTCGGCCACGCAGCAAAGGCATGTCCAAATCCACCAAAGTGCTCCCGTTGCGCTGGGAAACACTCCAGCTCAAAGGACAATCCCTGCCAGAACCCCCTCAAATGTGCTCTATGTGGTTCGGCAAACCATCCCTGTTACAGTTTTAAATGCCCTGAAGCACAGAAAGCGTTAAAACAATGAATAATCTTGAACTTAAAGTTGTATCATGGAATATGAATGGTGGAGTTCTGGCTAAACTACCTCTGGTTGAGCAATTAGTACAATAATATGACGTAGTCTGTCTACAGGAGCACTTTCTTACAACAGAAGGACTTCAGCTTCTTGAGGTCAATGACAGTTCCAGCTTATTCAGTGTTCCTGCAAAGCGTTCTGGCAGAGGTAGACCCTCTGGTGGTATTTCAATACTGGTACGCAGAAGTCTTAATCCTTCCTTGTACAAGCAGTCTGATTTCTTCGTCGGTGTCCGAATTGCTGACACAGCCCTATTCTGTGTCTATATGCCCACGGATTATCGTGACGATGAATCTGATGCAAGATTCAATGTTGCTTGTGGACAGATTTGTGTAGCAGTTGACGGATGTGTTACGCAAAAACTGTCATGCATTGTAACCGGAGACATGAACTGTAACCTGTGCGACAACAGCCCGAGAACTCAGGTTCTGGTTGCTGCCTGTGAAAGTCTCCGTGTACTTGAAAATTACCTGGACTACACGTATGTACATAACTCTGGCTCTGTATCCTCCCTTGACTCAATGCTGTGCTCTGCAGATGTGAAGACAAACGGAAAATGTAGGGTAAAAGTAAGCATCTGTGCTTCCGACCACCAACCCATCTCGAGTGTGTTCTGTGTCACTAATAAACCTACTCAGCCCAATGAATGTCACCGTAAATGGGTGGTAAAATCTGAGTGGGGAAAAGCCAACTCTGCGCTTTTCAAGTCCGTGTATGATAATATACTTGAAAAGATAAAGGTCCCATTTCAACTGCTTCAACAAGGTTCGCCTGTTCCCGATAATGAGAAGCAGATACTCCTGAACAATTACTGTGCAGAAATTACAAATGCCCTACGCTGTGCCGAAAAGGCTGCAGTTCCGACACGAAAAGTTCGAATCGGAAGTGAAAATCCACAGTGGTCTCAGAATGTACAGTTGTCCCAGTCTTGTAGTCGATCTAAATTCTGGTATACACTATGGAACAAGTGCGGGCGCCCTCGTCAAGGTGTCTTGAATGATATCAGGCTATATACTAAGCGAAAGTTCGCCAAGACCCGTACTAAACACCGAACCGACTTAATGGACCAGAATTGCAAAGTGCTTGAAGGTGACCCAAATGCAGTCTGGAAGTATATCAAAAAGAAAAGGAGTCCGAAATCTCGCAAAGAAGAAATTTTGCCAAGTGAAAGTGATTGGAATAAATATTTCACCGACGAATTCTCACCGCCGAACAAGGCTCTCGAGGAAGAGTTCGAAAAAGAGCTCAACTCCCTCCTAGCATCAAATGAAGGAAGTGTTGGGTTCGTTGTTACTGTCTCTAGTATCCGTCATATGCTATCTAAACTGAAAAAGAAGTATTCTCGAGGTGATGATAATATTTGTGGAATGCATCTGGCTATTGGGGGTGACAGTGTGTTAAATCACCTTGCCCTTATGTACCAGATGATCTTTAACTGCGGTCTTGTCCCCGATGTTTTCTGTGTTGGCGTCGTTACACCAGTTCCCAAAAAAGGGAATGATCCCAGGAACTGTTCATCATACCGCCCCATAACTGTTGCGCCGGTATTCTGCAAACTCATGGAAATACTCGTTTCACGGTGACCTAAGTAAAGCTTGTTATACTCTCGATTCGCAATTCGGGTTTAAGAGTGGTACCAGTCGCGAGCATGTTCATTCGTTGATAGCTAATCTTTTGCTCAGTGCTCATGATAATAATGATACACTTGTTCTAGCAAGCCACGATGTGCGTAGAGCATTCGACTCCGGTATCCACGCACATATACTTAGTTCTGCTTGTATCCGGGTTGCAGCGGTAGCTAGCAACCTAGTAAGAGACGATCACGTCCAATGTTAAGAAATATAAAAACCCATAACTCCTAAAAAAGGAGTCAGATCAAAACAAAAAGTACACCATTAGAACCGCCTTGACCGAAACCCCTGTATAGGAAACTTTCTGTCCCTTGGCTTGAACAGCACGGTAAATATATTGAATTGAAAATCAATAAAATTGACTTTAACCACGTTATTCACCCCAACCGGGATATTTTTTTCTTTTTTTTTTATTTTTTTTTTATTTTGTATACAGAGATAGCTTGGCACTGGAACATCGTAGAGGGTTGTTCAATAGCTCATTTTAAAGGAAATTAATTGGGTTAAAAATCTATAGTAACTAAAATAAATTATTTCTAAAAGAGAATAAATTTTTCCAATAAAAATTTACAGTAAAGAACGATCTCTCGCCCATAGTAACTGATATATGGTGGTTCCAGGGATAGCTGCAAGCTATTCAGATTGCAGCAGTATTCGGGTTGTTTTACAGTAAAGAACGATAAGAAATATAAAACCCATAACTCCTTAAAAAATGAGTCAGATCAGATAGGCAGTGGGCTAGCACTGCCTGAGTAAAGAACGATGTTTTTCCGGGTTGCAGCGGTAGCTAACAACCTAGTAAGAGACGATCACGTCCAATGTTAAGAAATATAAAAACCCCTAACTCCTAAAAAAAGAGTCAGGTCAAATAAAAAAGTACACCATTAGAACCGCCTTGTCCGAAATCCCTTTAGGAAACTTTCTGTCCCTTGGGTTGAACAGCAAAGGAAATATATTTGCCTGAAAATCAAGAAAAGTGGCAGCTACTACAGCACTCTGCGTAAACAGCATCTTTTTTTCCACAGATAGCTTGGCACAGGAACATCGTAAAGAGTTGTTCAATGGCTCATTTTAAAGGTTTTATAATAAGGAACGAACTCTTGCCTATACTATCTTGTGTAGGCAACTTAACTACAGCATAGGCTTGTACATTTATATTTAAATTATATTTAAGGTTAATATATTAAAATTTTCCATTAAAAGACGATCATTGGAATAAAAACCCATTACATACATTTGATTTAGTTAGCTGCTTAATTGTTTGAGGCTAGTCTCTTACTATTTCAAAGTAGAAAAAGCCATAGGCTTTTTCCTGTTTGTAATCAATTAGAAAGAGTTCTATCTTTAAAATAAGTTACGTAGTGCTTTGAATCACTTGAAAACTAATAAGTGAGAAAGAAAATTATTACCTGGAAATCCCTGTTGTTAAATAAATTTATTCGGGTTTATAATAAAGAATTTACAATGAGGAACGAAGTGTAATTTTTACATTAAAGAACAAACTTTAGTCCATAGTAACTGAAGTTATATCAAAAGACGATCATTAGGAGATCATAAGTAAGGGATAAATACTGTAAATTGGTATTTTGTAAGTATCGTTGGAATCTTGGTTTTATTAAAAGCTGAATTAAAAACTAAAAAAATTACCCCGTGTGGCTTTGAAGCTTTCGGTTAACAGCCGATCGTATTATCCACTTGCACTATGGCATCATTAATTAAAGTTGTCAAATTAACAATATGGTATATAAAATTTAGGATCCATTTGCTTAAACGTAATAGTAAGGAACGAACTCTACCGCAAAAAATATATTTGTTTACTTTAAAGAGTTACTTTTATAAAAATTGATTGTTATATGAAAAGGAGAATTTTTTTTGTGTGTTTGAGGACAAATTCTACTCTTAGATCGTAACAGATATAGCTATTATTATGTAAACTGCAAAAATATTTCCGATATGTCATCACCAATGTTAATGTTTTAATTGAAATTAGAAAAGTACCTGAAAATTTTAAAAGAAGTTTAAATTTTTACATAAAGGCTCGATCATCGAATTTAAGCTGAAACTAAGTAAAGGACAATATTGCCTCCATATATTCACAGTGATTACATTAAAAGACAATCATTTGAATGTATAGTAAAGTCCGGGTTGCAGCGGTAGCTAGCAACCTAGTAAGAGACGATCTCGTCCAATGTTAAGAAATATAAAAACCCATAGCTCCTAAAAAAGGAGTCAGATCAAAACAAAAAGTACACCATTAGAACCGCCTTGTCCGAAACCCCTGTATAGGAAACTTTCTGTCCCTTGGCTTGAACAGCAAGGGAAATATATTGGCTTGAAAATCAAGAAAATTGACTTTAACCACGTTATTCTCCCCAAACGGGATATTACAATAAAGAACGACACCTAGCACATGTTAGCTGTAACATAAATAGGGGTTGTGTAATCCGGGTTGCAGCGGTAGCTAGCAACCTAGTAAGAGACGATCACCTCCAATGTCAAGAAATATAAAACCCCCCAACTCCTAAAAAAAGAGTCAGATCAAAACAAAAAGTACACCATTAGAACCGCCTTGTCCGAATCCTCTATAAAGGAAACTTACCTCCCTTTGGCTTGAATAACAAAGAAAATATATTGGCTTGAAAATCAAGAAAATTGACTTTTACCACGTTATTCTCCACAAACGGGATATTTTTTTCTTTCCGCTTTTTTTTTCTGCTCAGCTAGCTGGGCACTGGAAAATCATAGAGAGCTGTATAATAGCTCATTTTAAAGGAAATTGCAACATCTAGTCACTTTTGTATTTAAAAATAAAATACTTTTTAAAGTAGAATCAATTTTGTCAAAAAAATTGCATTTTTGATGTATTTTCATACTGCAGTCTTTTCAAAGATATTTGAATTTTGAAGCAATAAAACAGTCCATGTAATGAACTCTATAGTAATAATAGCTACTTGTCTCAATAGTAACCGAAACTCCTGGAACCAAAATTTTCTTTTTTGGCTTAATCGCTAAAATTATTATGTAAACTGCAAAAATATTTATGATGCCTAATCAGTAATAGTAATTTTTTAATTTAAACAACAAAAATACATGAAAATTCTAAAATTAGTTTTGCTTTTTGTCTCCTGGAAGAAATTTTTTTTTCATCTCAGTTCAAATTTATTATTGTATCCTGTAACCCGTAAAGTACATATCTCCATATTATTGTCTCATCATTGCAATTATTTTAGTTTTCAGTCCAGAATCACTAAACTTATTATTTAAACTGCAAAAATATTTATGGTGTCTAACCAATAATACTAATTTTGTAATTCAAACAAGATAAATACCTGAAAATTTTAAAATTAGTTTTGTTTTATGCTAGGTTTTAGATACTCGACACGGGATTTTGTGTGCTTAATAATTTTAAATCTTGAAAAAATATGGTCTCACGCGAGTGGAAAAAAAGAAAGAATAACCAAAAACAATATCAAAATAGAACAATCCAAATTTCTACTAATAGAAAACTTTACTACACAAAAAATAAAGCTAACATCCTGAAATATAAGAAAAGTTTATTTAAAAGAGATAAAAATGCCACCAAACGCAATAAAGCTCGAGCACGCGTAAGGATTGCTACTAAGATGTCTTGTGATCCAGGATTTAAGAAAATGAAATATGACAGAGCAAAACAGAGGTATCTTATGGATCAGGGGTATCGAGAAGGGAAAATTGAGACAGCGAAACAAAAGAGCAAGGAACGGTATGATAACGATATAGATTACCGAAACAAACATAAGAAAAAAGTTGCTACCAGAATAATGGGTAGATACTGGGGTGACAAAAGCTATAATGAAAAAATTAAATTCTCTGCGAGGTTGTACCGAAGAACGCATAAGGACAAAGGGAAAAATTACATTCAGAAATACAAGAAGATGGCAAAAATGCAGGCTGATCTTTGTAAATTGAGAAACATTTTACGCATGTTTTATCGGGATCACGAAAAGTATTCGAAATTACAGATTAAAATTCTCTTTGAAAGAGCGGATGCTGTTGAAAAGTCGGCTAGAAATGCTTTGGCAAAGCTTCATGGCAATATCCAAAAGAAATGTTGTCAGTTTAACGAAAAGCTTCCAAGGTATGGATTGGCAACTGCGGAACAGTTTATAGATGCAATGGAAAATGTTCGACAACACAGTGAATATACGGAGGCGTACTTCTTAGAAAATTCGTATATTAATTTTGGAAGGAGCAATTGCAGTTTATGTAGCAGCAATAAAAATATATATACAAGCATACCTATCAACAGCGAAGGAAAAGCAATGTTTTTCAATTATGGCGAAAACGAGCCTGTTAGGGTTATTAGTAAATGTGTTTGTAAGACTAATGATTTAGAACAAATTCCTGGAACACCGACTCAAGAAAAAAGCATTTCTAACTGTGTTTTAAACAGTTCGTTTAGTTCTACTGAATATTTGGCAAAAAATTCTCTGTGTAGTAGAACACACTGTCCTGAAAAGTACGAGACAACTATTGAAAAATGCTCTAAAACTAGATCTGACAAGGAAATTATGATGGCTGAAGTCACCTATAACAATCTGAGTAAAAATTCAAAACCAAAAATTGGGCAGCAGGTTACTTGGCAATGTCACCCTGATATCTGCAAGCTCTATCCGACGGATATTGAATTATGTCAAATTCTTTTTGATATCCTTGAAAACAATATAGCATTAAAATTTTCAACTGACAAAGTGGTTAATTTCTACCTTGGCGGCTTGGATTATTGTGAAATCAATTACAGGGACACAAGAAAGCATGGGCATTCGTTATACTGTAGCCCAATTATAATAAAGAACGACCTGTTGGCTATACTAAATTAGGTATGGCGTTGTAAGAGAATTAGCTCTGTCTGGAGTCGTAGGACCGATCCCCATACCCTAACTTAATCTTTATTCATTCTCTTATTCTTGCAAAGGGATTTTTTTAGTAAATACAATTCTTGTCAAACTCATTGTAGAGAGAAATAATTATATAGATGATGAATTTTCCTTAATGATTAATATTAGACATAAATTAAAATCTTGTTTAGGGTAAAATTATATTAAAAGACGATCATTAGGAGATCATACATAAGGGATCGATACTGAAAAGGTAACGAACTGTGTAGTAAGATTACATTAAAAGACGATCACTGAAATAGCAAACCATTCCATACATTGGATTTAGCTACTTGATTGTTTGAGTTTCGTCTCTTACTATTTAAAAGAAGAAAAAGCCATAGGCTTTTTCCTGTTTGTATTTACAGTTAAAAAACGAATTCAAGCCCAAAGAAACTGAACCCTGTGGTTCATTCATATTATCTCCATTATTTTAGCTAGGATGTAAATAAATAAGTTTCTTTTTCAAATTTTAAATTTAAAGGATAGTGATTTTAATTCAACACATTAAAAGTTCTCCCCAACGGGGAATCGAACCCCGTTCTCCCATGTAACAAGTTCGCAGTGCTTACCATTAGACTATCGAAGACTTATATAGAGAAAGTTACATATAAGATATGATAATAATTTTATCCGGGTTGCAGCGGTAGCTAGCAACCTAGTAAGAGACGATCACGTCCAATGTTAAGAAATATAAAAACCCATAGTTCTTAAAAAAAGAGTCAGATCAAAACAAAAAGTACACCATTAGAACCGCCTTGTCCGAAACCCCTGCATAGTAAAATTTCTGTCCCTTGGCTTGAACAGCAAGGGAAATATATTGGCTTGAAAATCAAGAAAAGTGGCAGCTACTACAACATTCTGCCTAAACGGGATATTTTTTTTCTTTTTTTCTTTTTTTTTCTTTTTTTGTATCCAGAGATAGCTTGGCACTGGAACATCGTAGAGGGTTGTTCAATAGCTCATTTTAAAGGAAATTAATTGGGTTAAAAATCTATAGTAACTAAAATAAATTATTTCTAAAAGAGAATAAATTTTTCCACCAAAAACTGCATTTTGATGTCTTTTCACACTGCAGTCTTTCAAACATAATCGTATACCAGCGGTAAGAATTGAACCCATGCCTCTGAAGAGACTGGTGGCTAACACCAGTACCTTGGACCACTCGGCCATGCTGCCTCTCATAAATAAATATATATGTGAATTTGGGTTGCAGCAGTAGCTAGCAACCTAGTAATAGACGATCAGTCCAATGTTACACTAAAGAACGATCTTTCTCCCATAGTAATCCGGGTTGCAGCGGTAGCTAGCAATCCGGGTTGCAGCGGTAGCTAGCAACCTAGTAAGAGACGATCACGTCCAATGTTATATAGTAAAGAACGAACTAAAGCCCAAAGAAACTGAACCCTGTGGTTCATTCATATTATCTTGATTATTTTAGCTAGGATGTACATAAAACGAGTTTCTTTTTTAAATTTAAAATTTGAAAGATATTGCTTTTAATTCAACACACTAAAAGTTCTACCCGACGCGGAATCGAACCCCGTTCTCCCACGTTACAAGTCGGTATCCTTACCATTAGACTATCGAACACTTATGAGATAAAAGTTACATATAAGACAAGATAGTTATTTTTTAATTTTGTTACAATAAGGAACGAACTGTAACCCATAGTAACTTAAGTATAAAATCAAACAGTTTGTGGTCATAATAATGAGTGTAATTGCTCATTTTAAAGAAAACTGCTGCATATAAAAACCTTTTATAATTAATTACATTAAAAGACCATCATTGGAATAACAAACAATTACATACATTTGAATTAGTTAGCTATTTGATTGTTTGATGTTCGTCTCTTACTATTTAAAAGAACTGATTTGTAATCAGTTTGTAATCAGTTCATTATCCAGGTTGCAGCGGTAGCTAGAAACTTACATAAAGGACCCATATAGTTCATCATAAATGGTATTTGTCAATTAGGTCCGGCTTTGCAGTTGTAGCTAGTTTTTACAGTAAAGAACGATCTCTCACCAATAGTAACTGATGTATTGTGGTTCCAGGGGTATCCGGGTTGCAGCGGTAGCTAGCAACCTAGTAAGAGACGATCACCTCCAATGTTAAGAAATATAAAACCCCCGAACTCCTAAAAAAAGAGTCAGATCAAAACAAAAAGTACACCATTAGAACCACCTTGTCCGAAACCTCTATAAAGGAAACTTACCGCCCTTTGGCTTGAATAACAAAGAAAATATATTGGCTTAAAAATCAAGAAAATTGACTTTTACCATGTTATTCTCCACAAACGGGATATTTTTTTCTTTCCGCTTGATTTTCCTCCTCAGCTAGCTGGGCACTGAAAAATCATAGAGAGCTGTATAATAGCTCATTTTAAAGGAAATTGCAACATCTAGTGCCTTTTGTAATTAAAAATAAAATACTTTTTAAAGTAGATACATTTAAGAACGAACTTTAGTCCATAGTAACTGAAGTATTATAAGGAATCATCATGTAGATGAGAAATTTTCCTTAAGAAATCATCATAAGTAAGAATTTCCCATACCGGGAATCGAAATCAGGCAAACTAGGTGAGAGCCAGCTACCCTAACCACTAGACCATATAAAATATATCAAATATCTGATTAATGAAGTTTTACAATAAAGATCCAACTCTTGCCTATACTAACTGGGATGGGTTGCTTAACTATAGTGTAGGCTTGTAAATTTACATTTAAAGTCAACAAATTAAAAATTCCCTACAACGGGGAATCAAACCCCGATCGCCCTTGTGACAAGCGGGTATGTTTACCATTGTACTATTGGAGACTCATGATAAATATGTTACATATAAGATGATAAATATGTTACATATAAGACATGATAAAAAAATGGTTAACTTACTAAGAAAATTAAATAAGGAATCGGTCAGGTTAATTATAAATGGGGATTATGTAAGTTTCATCGATACCATGGCTGTAGAGATGGTCAAAACCTAGTAAAGAATAAATTATGGCACATATTGGGTTTAGTTTGATGCCTCATTCTCTGAATCCGGGTTTTAGTGGTAGATAGACACCTATCTGGGTTGCAGCGGTAGTTAGCAACCTAGTAAGAGACGATCACGTCCAATGTTAAGAAATATAAAAACCCATAGCTCCTAAAAAAGGATTCAGATCAAAACAAAAAGTACACCATTAGAACTGCCTTATCCGAAACCCCTGTATAGTAAAATTTCTGTCCCTTGGCTTGAACAGCAAGGGAAATATATTGGCTTGAAAATGAAGAAAAATGGCAGCTACTACAACATTCTGCCTAAACGGGATATTTTTTTCTCTTTTCTTTGTTTCTAGATTTAGCTTGGCACTGGAACATCGTAGAAAGTTGTTCAATGGCTCATTTTAAAGGAAATTAAGTGGGTTAAAAACTTTTTACATTAAAGAACAAACTTCCAGCCCATAGTAACTAAAATAAGATTATAATTAATGTTAAAGATTGATCAATGATGCAGTTGAAAAAACAGTACTACACAAACAACATAGATAGTAACTTTAAAAGAAAAAAGCAAATCTATTCAACCGACCAGGCGTATCGAGAAGTAATAATTGAGAGAGCAAAACAAAGGTATTCAAACGACCAGGCATATGAAGAAATAATATTTGAAAGAGCAAAACAAAGGTATTCAACCGACCAGGCGTATCGAGAAGTAATAATTGAGAGAGCAAAATAAAACAGCAAGATGTGTTATCACAATGATGTAGTTTATAGACATGCAAAAATTGAGACAGCCAAACAAAAGATCAAGGAACGGTATGGTAATGATGAAGATTACAGAGAAGCAACAATTGAGCAGGCTAGACAAAAGAGCAAGGAACGGTATGATAATGATAAAGATTACCGAAACAAACATAAGAAAAAAGTTGCTACCAGAATAATGGGTATATACTGGGGTGACAAAAGCTATAATGAAAAAAATAAATTCTCTGCGAGGTTGTACCGAAGAACGCATAAGGACAAAGGGAAAAATTACATTCAGAAATACAAGAAGATGGCAAAAATGCAGGCTGACCTTTGTAAATTGAGAAACATTTTACGCATGTTTTATCGGGATTACAGTAAAGAACAAACTTCCAGCCCATAGTAACTAAAATAAGATTATAATTAATGTTAAAGATTGATCAATGATGCCATAATCGTAGGTTGTAGCCAGGTCATCTCTTACTATTCAAATTAAGAAAAAGCCATAGGCTTTTTCCTGTTTGTAATAGAGTAATCCAGGTTGCAGCGGTAGCTAGCAACCTAGTAAGAAACGATCACCTCCAATATTAAGAAATATAAAAACCCATAACTCCCAAAAAAAATTCAGATCAAAATAAGAAGTACACTATTAGAACCGCCTTGCCTTAAATCCGGGTTGCAGCGGTAGCTAGCAATCCGGTTTGCAGCGGTAGCTAGCAACCTAGTAAGAGACGATCACGTCCAATTTTAAGAAATATAAAAACCCATATTTCCTAACAAAGGAGTCAGATCAAAATATAATAAAGATCAAACTCTTCCCTATACTAACTTGCATAAGCAACTTCACTATAGTTAAGATTACAGTATTTATATTTTTACATTAAAAGACGATCACTGAAATAACAAACCATTCCATACATTGGACTTAGTTAGCTACTTGATTGTTTGAGTTTCGTCTCTTACTATTTAAATGAATCCGGGTTGCAGCGGTAGCTAGCAACCTAGTAAGAGACGATCACGTCCAATGTTAAGAAATATAAAAACCCATAGTTCCTAAAAAAGGAGTCAGATCAAAACAAAAAGTACACCATTAGAACCGCCTTGTCCGAAACCCCTGTATAGGAAACTTTCTGTCCCTTGGCTTGAACAGACAGGGAAATATATTGGCTTGAAAATCAAGAAAAGTGGCAGCTACTACAACATTCTTCCTAAACGGGATATTTTTTTCTTTTTTTTTCTTTGTTTCCAGAGATAGCTTGGCACTGGAACATCGTAGAGGGTTGTTCAATAGCTCATTTTAAAGGAAATTAATTGGGTTAAAAACCTTTTGTAACTAAAATAAATTATTTCTAAAAGAGAATAAATTTTTCCACCAAAAACTGCATTTTCGATGTCTTTTCACACTGCAGTCTTTCAAACATAATCGTTTACCAGCGGTAAAATTTGAACCCACGCCTCCAAAGAGACTGGTGGCTAACACCAGTGCCTTGGACCACTCGGCCAGGTTGCCTCTCATAAATAATATATATGTGAATCCGGGTTGCAGCAGTAGCTAGCAATCTAGTAAGAGACGATCAGTCCAATGCTAAGAAATATAACAAAACTCCTAAAAATAGAGTCAGATCAAAACAAAAGTACATCATTAGAATACATTAAAAGACGATCACTGGAATAACAAATTACAATAAGGAACGAACTGAACCCATAGTAACTTAAGTAATAAATCAAACAGTTCGGGGTCATAATAACGAGCTGTGTATCCTGGTTGCAGCGGTAGCTAGCAACCTAGTAAGAGACGATCACGTCCAATGTTAAGAAATATAAAAGCCCCAAACTCCTAAAAAAAGAGTCAGATCAAAACAAAAAGTACACCATTAGAACCGCCTTGTCCGAAACCCCTATAAAGGAAACTTACCGCCCTTTGGCTTGAATAACAAAGAAAATGTATTTGCTTGAAAATCATGAAAATTGACTTCAACCACGTTATTCTCCACAAATGGGATATTTTTTTTCTTTCTTTCTTCTTTTCCACAGATACCTTGGCACTGGAACATCGGAGAGAGTTGTTCAATGGCTCATTTTAAAGTAAATCTCTAGATCTAGCGCCTTTTGCACTTCATTTTTTTAATTAATTTTTTTTACGAAAAACTTAATTTTTTATAAATCCGGGTTGCAGCGGTAGCTAGAAACCTAATAAGAGACGATCACGTCCAATGTTAAGAAATATAAAAACCCATAGTTCCTAACAAAGGAGTCAGATCAAAACAAAAAGTACACCATTAGAACCGCCTTGTCCGAAACCCCTGTATAGGAAACTTTCTGTCCCTTGGCTTGAACAGCAAGGGAAATATATTGCCTTGAAAATCAAGAAAATTGACTTTAACCACGTTATTCTCCCCAAACGGGATATTTTTTTTCTCTTTTCTTTTTTCTTTTCCACAGATAGCTTGGCACTGGAACATCGTAGAGGGTTGGGTTGTTCAATAGCTCATTTTAAAGGAAATTAATTGGGTTAAAAATTTATAGTAACTAAAATAAATTATTTCTAAAAGAGAATAAATTTTTCCACCAAAAACTGCATTTTTGATGTCTTTTCACACTGCAGTATTTCAAACATAATCGTATACCAGCGGTAAGATTTGAACCCACGCCTCCGAAGAGACTGGTGGCTAACAAAAGTGTCTTGGACCACTCGGCCAGGCTGCGTCTTATAATTTGGGTTGCAGGAGTAGCTAGCAACCTAGTAAGAGACGATCAGTCCCATGCTAAGAAATATAAAAACCCAAAACTCCTAAAAATAGAGTAAGATCAAAACAAAAGTACATCATTAGAACTACCTTGTCTGAAACCCTACTAGATAAATAATGAATGTCGTCATAGCTTTATATTAGAGCTATGACGTGAATAGAAAAACACGAAATTATATTGTTGTTTCTGATGACGTCCTGAAATAATATCATTGCGCCATGACGTCAATAAAATCATTACACCGTGACGTCATAATTACTACTTAAGAACGACAAAGATGTAAATTCTCTCATTCTTGATTAGAATAATGGTTAGATCGAAGCAAGCTATTCGCAATTTGAAAAAACAGTACTACACAAACAACAGAGATAGTATCTTGAAAAGAGAAAAGCAAAGGTATTCAACCGACCAGGCGTATCGAGAAGTAAAAATTGAGAGAGGAAAACAAAGGTATTCAACCGACCAGGCGTATCGAGAAGTAATAATTGAGAGAGCAAAACAAAACAGCAAGATGTGTTATCACAATGTTTACAGTAAAGAACGAACTTCCAGCCCATAATCTGGGATGTAGCGGTAGCTAGCTAACTATTAAGAGACGATCACGCCCCATAGTAAAAACTAAAGTAGCCCAGAACTCCTGAAAAAAAGATTCAGATCAAAACAAGAATTAAACTATTAGGACCACAATAGGACAACAATATAGAGATACGTACTTCACGAATTAAGCCAAAAAGGTTTGTTTCCAGGATGCAATAATAACTTTGAACTAAGATGATATAAAATTAATGGCGTTAAAAAATGGTGTAGCGAGTTAATGAAGCAAAAGGAAAACCAAACTGATTTTAAAATTTTGTGTTTTTTGTGGTTTGAATTAAAAAATGGAAATTAGTGATCAGACACCATAAATATTTTGCACTCTGCAGTTAAATAAAATTATTTTATTTAAAATTCTTAGGAATGATTCTAGTTTCAGTTGACAAATGATATTTTTTTTTTAAGGAATCGAGCAGCTAACTAAGTCTGATATATGCAATGGTATGTTCTTCGAATGATCGTCTTTTAATTAGATTGTGTATAAATATTATATATTACGTATTAAATGAATATAAAATATTTACACGTTTATCTTTCGATAAGATAATTTTATTTTATTTTAGTTCTCAGTTCAGGATCGCTAAAGTTATTATGCAAATTGCAAAAATATTTATGGTGTCTGAGCAATAATTTTAACTATTTAATTAAAACTAGAAAAACCCTGAAAAAAAAAATTGTTTTTTTTTTTTACTACGTTCTAACTCCGAGACACATTTTTTATGAGAATGATTTTAAGTACTGACAAGATATCGTCTGATTTATAATGCGAAAAATGAGTAAAAAGAAAGGGACGAAAAAAGAGCCAGCATTAGATAAAATCGCAGTTTTTGAGGCACCTGAACATGAAACTATTCTCTTAGGGAAATATCGTCTAGTTGTAATGTTATAATAAAGAACGACCTCTTGCCTATAATAAATTTTATAGGCCACTTAACTATAGTATAGGTTAGTAAGGTTTTATAATAAATTTTATAGGCCACTTAATTATAATATAGGTTAGTAATTATCCAGGAAATTAAAGAGTATCCAACTAGTAGTACAACAACTCCTGTTGAGAGTTCCAAAAAAAAGATATTAATTTACAATATAAAAGTGCTGGAAGAATTCAAAAAGCTTGACGAAGCTATGGAGCCCATTATTATGATAGAAGATACAAAAGATTCTACAATAACCTTTAATGTCGATGAAATCTATGTTGCAACTTTTTGTAAATATTATCTTCCTGATAGTAATAACCCGAATAATACTTTAAGGGGACACAGAATAGAAAATGACAACAGCTGGTACAAGGAATGGAATGAATTGAACAGTGATCAAAAGAAATGGTTGAAGCAAATAGAGGTAAACTGCCTGAAAGAAATCCCTTTTCCTGACTCTGGAGTTGAATCATCTTTATCTAGGTCGCAACCACAATATGAAAATGCAAGAATGAGAAAGCCTCAGCTAATTTCCTTTGAAAATATTCATATAAAGCCAAAGTCAAATAGTAGTAATATTTTTGTTGACATAGAAGGGAAAGATTATGGTGCTTTTACGATTGAGCTACAATCAGCTGCTGATGCAGTATCACCAGACTTGAAAATAAATTACTGTAATGCTAAAGTGTGTAGCAGTAACAATTTACAATAAAGAACGACACCTTGCCCATGTTAACTGAAACATAAATAGGGATTATGTAATTTCCAATAGTATCATGACTGTAGAGATGGCTGAAACCTAGTTACAATAAAAAACGATCATTGGAATAACAAAAAATTGCATACCTTTGGAATTAGCTAGCTACTTGATTATTTGAGACTCGTCTCTTACTATTTAAAAGAATTATAATAAAGAAAGAATTCTTGACTATACTAAATTTTATACGCCACTTAATTATAGTATAAGTTCAACAGATAGCTTTGCACTGGAACATCGTAGAGAGTTGATCAATGGCTCATTTTAAAGGAAATTAATGGGGTTAAAAACCTTTTGTAATTAAAACAAATTATTTTTATTACTTGAAGAAATTATGATTATATTCCTTAAGAAATCATCATAAGTAAAAATTTCCCATACGGAAATTGAACTCAAGCCAACTGGGTGAGAGCTAATCCAACCTCTAGACCACATAGGATATATTAAAATATCCGATTAATGAATCTGGGTTGCAGCGGTAGCTAGCAACCTAGTAAGAGACGATCACCTCCAATGTAAAGAAATATAAAACCCCTAACTCCTAAAAAAAGAGTCAGATCAAAACAAAAAGTATATTATTAGCACCACCTTGTCCGAAACCCCTATTAAGGAAACTTACCGCCCTTTGACTTGAATAACAAAGATGCCTAATCAGTAATAGTAATTTCTTAATTTAAACAACAAAATACATGAAAATTTTATAATTAGTTTTACTTTTTGTCTCCTGGAAGAAAATTTTTTTTCATCTCAGTTCAAAGTTATTATTGTATCCTGGAACCAAACTTTTTTTGGTTTGTAACCCGTAAAGTACGTATCTCCATATTATTGTCTCATAATTGCAATTATTACTATATAAGAACGTCAAATCTGTAAATGGTCTCATTCATGAATAAATAATGGTTCGATCAAAGCAAGCTGCACGCAAGTTAAAAAAACAGTACTACAAAAAAAAACAGATATAGCATCTCGAAAAGAAAAAAAGCAAAGGTATTCAACCGACCAGGCGTATCGAAAAGTAATCAAGCAAAACAGCAAAATGTGTTATCACAATAATGAAGATTATAGACATGCAAAAATTACAGTAAAGAACGATCTCTCTCCCATACTAACGGATTTATGGTGGTTCCAGGTGCAGTTACACAAAGGACGAATATTTACAATAAGGAACGAGCTGTAACTCATAATAACAGAAGTATTAAATCAAATGGTTCGTGGTCATGATAAAGAGCTGTCTAATGGCTCATTTTAAAGGAAATTTGTATATAGAAACTTTTTTTAATTAACAAAAATAATTATTATTATAAAACAAATTGTTACGATATGGTAAAGAACTAACTCTAGGCCATAGTAACTAATTTAAATTTGAAAAGAAAGAATAACGGCAGAAACCTAAATGGTAGTATAAGTAAGCTACATTTTGTAAAAATCGTCCACCGAGATTTGAACTCAGATCACAGGATTCAAAGTCCTAAGTGCAAACCACTACGCCAAGAAATGTTCATATCAGAAAGAATATCCAGGTTGCAGCGGTAGCTAGCAACCTAGTAAGAGACGATCACGTCCAATGTTAAGAAATATAAAAACCTATAGCTCCTAAAAACGGAGTCAATTCAAAACAAAAAGTACACCATTAGAACCGCCGTGTCCGAAACCCTTTTATAGGAAACTTTCTGTCCCTTGGCTTGAACAGTAAGGGAAATATATTGGCTTGAAAATCAAGAAAAGTGGCAGCTACTACAACATTCTGCCTAAACGGGATATTTTTTTTTCTTTTGTTTCCAGAGATAGCTTGGCACTGGAACACCGTAGATAGTTATAATTTATACGGGTTGCAGCGGTAGCTAGCAACCTAGTAAGAGACGATCACGTCCAATGTTAAGAAATATAAAAACCCATAGTTCCTAAAAAAAGGATTCAGATCAAAACAAAAAGTACACCAGTAGAACCGCCTTGTCCGAAACCCCTGTATAGGAAACTTTATGTCCCTTGGCTTGAACAGTAAGGGAAATATATTGGCTTGAAAATCAAGAAAAGTTGCAGCTACTACAACATTCTGCCTAAACGGGATATTTTTTTTTCTTTTTTTCTTTTGTATCCAGAGATAGCTTGGCCCTGGAACATCGTAGAGAGTTGTTCAATGGCTTATTTTGAAGGAAATTAATTGGGTTAAAAATCTATAGTAACTAAAATAAATTATTTCTAAAAGAGAATAAATTTTTCCACCAAAAACTGCATTCTTGATGTTTTTTCACACTGCAGTCTTTCAAACATAATCGTATACCAGCGGTAAGATTTGAACCCACGCCTCCGAAGAGACTGGTGGCTAACACCAGGGCCTTGGACCACTCGGCCAGGCTGCCTCTCATAAATAATATATATGTGAATCTGGGTAGCAGCAGTAGCTAGCAATCTAGTAAGAGACGATCAGTCCAATGCTAAGAAATATAACAAAACTCCCAAAAATAGAGTAAAATCAAAACAAAAGTACATCATTAGAATTACCTTGTCTGAAACCCTTGTCAAAACCTTGTCAAAACTGTAAATGTTCTCATTCATAATTAGATATTGGTTAGATCAAAGCATGCTATACGCAAGTTAAAACAACAATACTACACAAACAACAAAGATAGTATCTCGAAAAGAAAAAAAGCAAAGGTATTCAACCGACCAGGCGTATCGAGAAGTAATAATTGAGAGAGCAAAACAAAACAGCAGGATGTGTTATCACATTGATGAAGATTGTAGACATGCAAAATTTGAGACAATCAAACAAAAGATCAAGGAACGGTATGGTAATGATGAAGATTACAGAGAAGCAACAATTGAGCAGGCTAGACAAAAGAGCAAGGAGCGTTATCACAATGATGAAGATTACGGAGAAGCAGGAATTGAGCAGGCTAGACAAAAGATCAAAGAGCGTTATCACAATGATAAACTTTATAGAGAAGCAACAATTGAGCAGGCTAGACAAAAGATCAAGGAGCGTTATCACAGTGATGAAGATTATCGAAAAATATATAAGAAAAAAGTTGCTACCAGAATAATGGGTAGATACTGGGGTGACAAAATCTATAATGAAAAACTTAAATTCCCTGCGAGGTTGTACCGAAGAACGCGTAAGGACAAAGGGAAAAATTACATTCAGAAATACAAGAAGATGGCAAAAATGCAGGCTGATCTTCGTAAATTGAGAAACATTTTACGTATGTTTTACCAGGATCATGAAAAGTATTCAAAATTACAGATTAAAATTCTCTTTGAAAGAGCGGATGCTGTTGAAAAGTCGGCTAGAAATGCTTTGGCAAAGCTTCATAGTAATATCCAAAAGAAATGTTGCCAGTTTAATGAAAAGCTTCCAAGGTATGGATTGGCAACTGCGGAACAGTTTATAGATGCAATGGAAAATGTTCGGCAACACAGTGAATATACGGAGGCGTACTTCTTAGAAAATTCGTATATTAATTTTGGAAGGAGCAATTGCAGTTTATGTAGCAGCAATAAAAATATATGTACAAGCATACCTATCAACAGCGAAGGAAAAGCAATGTTTTTCAACTATGGTGAAAACAAGCCTGTTAGGGTTATTAGTAAATGTGTTTGTAAGAATAATGATTTAGAACAAATTTCTGGAACACCGACTGAAGAAAAAAGCATTTCTAACTGTGTTTTAAACAGTTCTTTTAGTTCTACTGAATATTTGGCAAAAAATTATCTGTGTAGTAGAACAAACTGTCCTGAAAAGTACGACACAACTATTGAAAAATGCTCTGAATCTAGATCTGACAAGGAAATTATGATGGCGGAAATCACCTATAACAATCTGAGTAAACATTCAAAACCAAAAAGTGGGCAGCAGGTTACTTGGCAATGTCACCCTGATATCAGCATGCTCTATCCGATGGATATTGAATTATGTCAAATTCTTTTTGATATCCTTGAAAATAATATAGCATTAAAATTTTCAACTGACAAAGTGGTTGATTTCTACCTTGGTGGCTTGGATTATTGTGAAATCAATTACAGGGACACAAGAAAGCATGGGCATTTGTTATACTGTAGCCCAAATGAGGGATGTCAGAGCTATTTTTTACATTAAAAGACGATCACTGAAGTAACAAACCATTCCATACATTGGACTTAGTTAGCTACTTGATTGTTTGAGTTTCGTCTCTTATCCGGGTTGCAGCAGTAGTTAATAACCTAGTAAGAGACGATCACGTCCAATGTTAAGAAATATAAAAACCCCTAACTCCTGAGAAAAGAGTTAGATCAAAACAAAAATTACACCATTAGAACCACCTTGTCCAAAACCCCTATTAAGGAAACTTATCACTCTTTGGCTTGAATAACAAAGAAAATATATTGGCTTGAAAATCAAGAAAATTGACTTTAACCACGTTATTCTCCACAAACGGGAAATTTTTTTCTTTTCGCTTGTTTTTCCTCCTCAAAGAGCTGGGAACTTGATAATTATAGAGAGCTGTATAATAGCTCATTTTAAAGGAAATTGCAACATCCAGTCACTTTTGTAATTAAAAATAATCCGGGTTGCGGCGGTAGCTAGCAACCTAGTAAGGGACGATCAGGTCCAATGTTAAGAAATATAAAAACCCCTAATTCCTAACAGAGGAGTCAGATCAAAACAAAGTGTATACCATTAAAACCGCCTTGTCCGAAATCCCTGTATAGGATACTTTTTGTCCCTTGACTTGAACAGCAAGGGGAATATATTGGCTTGAAAATCAAGAAAAGTGGTAGCTAATATAACATTCTGCCTAAACAGAATATTTTTTTCTTTTTTTCTTTTTTTCTTTTGTTCTTTCTTTTCCACAGATAGCTTGGCACTGGAACATCGTAGGGAGTTGTTCAATGGCTCATTTTAAAGGAAATTAATTGGGTTAAAAATCTATAGTAACTAAAATAAATTATTTTTAAAAGAGAATAAATTTTTCCACCAAAAACTACATTTTTGATGTCTTTTCACACTGCAGTATTTGAAACATAATCGTATACCAGCGGTAAGATTTGAACCCACGCCTCCGAAGAGACTGGTGGCTAAAACTAGTGCCTTGGACCACTCGGCCAGGCTGCCTCTCATAAAGAATATATATGTGAATCTGGGTTGCAGCAGTAGCTAGCAACCTAGTAAGAGACGATCAGTCCAATGCTAAGAAATATAACAAAACTCCTAAAAATAGAGTCAGATCAAAACAAAAGTACATAATTAGAATTACCTTGTCTGAAACCCTACTAGATAAATAATGAATGTCGTCATAGATTTATATTAGAGCTATGACGTGAATAGAAAAACATGATATTATGTTGTGGTTTCTGAAGACGTCATGAAATAATATCATTACGCCATGACGTCATCATGAAATAAAATCATTACGCCGTGACGTCATAATAGTATATAAGAAGCGTCTGAACTGTAAATGTTCTCATTCATAATTACATAATGGTTTCAATCAAGCAAGCTGCACGCAAGTTGAAAAAACAGTACTACACAAACAACAGAGATAGTAACTTGAAAAGAAAAAGCAAAGGTATTCAACCGACCAGGCGTATCGAGAAGTAATAATTGAGAGAGCAAAACAAAACAGCAAGATGTGTTTTCACAATGATGAAGATTATAGACATGCAAAAATTGAGACAGCCAAACAAAAGATCAAGGAACGGTATGGTAATGATGAAGATTACAGAGAAGCAACAATTGAGCAGACTAGACAAAAGAGCAAGGAACGGTATGATAATGATGAATATTACAGAGTTACAATAAAGAACGACACCTAGCCCATATTAACTGAAATATAAATAGGGATTATGTAATTTCCCTCAGTATCATGGCTGTAGAGATGGCTGAAAACTAGTCTGGGTTGCAGCGGTAGCTACCAACCTAGTAAGATATATTGAACTTAGTTAGCTACTTGATGTGTTAAGATTCGTCTCTTACTATTTCAAAGAAGAAAAAGCCGTAGGCTTTTTCCTGTTTGTAATATGGTTTATTTTGTTAATTATAGGAAATCACTGTGTAAAGGTATCGGACAAGGCGGCTCTAAAAGTAAAATTTTTGTACCGTGAGTAATTTGTAATATGTACTTAAAATATAAAAAACTTGTTTCCTTCTAATCCGGGTTGCAGCGGTAGCTAGCAATCCGGGTTGCAGCTAGCAACCTAGTAAGAGACGATCACGTCCAATGTTAAGAAATATAAAAACCCATAGTTCCTAACAAAGGAGTCAGATCAAAACAAAAAGTACATCCGGGTTGCAGCGGTAGCTAGCAACCTAGTAAGAGATTACAGTAAGGACCGAAGTCTATTCGTAGCATTGATCCGGGTTGCAGTGGTAGTTATAATAAAGAGCGAATATTTTACCGATTATCTACCAATAACCATATATGACGTAATAAGTGACATGACGTAATATCTAAAACCTATTGTGTACTAATAACCATATATGACTTAATTAGCGACGTGAAGTAAAAACTAAAAAAATTAATTTTATTTTCGTTTTTAGTTCAGAATCGCTAAAGTTATAAACTGCAAAAATATTTATGGTGTCTGAAAAATAGTTTTAATCTTTTAATTTAGACTAGAAAAATACCTGAAAATTAAAAAATTAGTTTAATTTTTTGTTAGGTTCTTGATACTTGATGCGTGACATAAAAACATTCAACTAATGGTTACATAATGGTTTCAATCAAGCAAGCTACACGCAAGTTAAAAAAACAGTACCACAAAAAAAAACAAAGATAGCATCTTGAAAAGAAAAAAGCGAAGGTATTCAACCAACCAGGCGTATCGAAAAGTAATAATTGATAGTGACAAACAGCGTTATTATAATGATATAGTTTATAGACATGCGAAAATTGAGACAGCCAAACAAAAGAGTAAGGAACGGTATGATAACGATATAGATTACCGAAACAAACATAAGAAAAAAGCTGCTACCAGAATAATGGGTAGATACTGGGGTGACAAAAGCTATAATGAAAAAATTAAATTCTCTGCGAGGTTGTACCGAAGAACGCATAAGGACAAAGGGAAAAATTACATTCAGAAATACAAGAAGGTGGCAAAAATGCAGGCTGATCTTTGTAAATTGAGAAACATTTTACGAATGTTTTTCCGGGTTGCAGCGGTAGCTAGCAACCTAGTAAGAGACGATCACGTCCAATGTTAAGTATAATAAAGATCGAACTCTTCCCTATACTAACCTGCATACGCAACTTCACTATAGTTAAGATTACAGTATTTATATTATACATCATTATAAATTATAAAAGGTTCAAATGTTCGAAGTTTATAGAGTTAAAAATTTTCCCACACCGGGAATCGAGCCCGAGCCTGTTAAGTGAAAGTTAACTATCCTAGCCACTAGACCATATGGAACCATAAGGAAGTATGATTTAAGAGCCATATGCATATTATTATTTCACCATACCAATAATAATAAGGCCAAAACAAAATCGTCGACTTGCATATCCGGGTTGCAGCGGTAGCTAGCAACCTAGTAAGAGACGATCACCTCCATTGTCAAGAAATATAAAACCCCCCAACTCCTAAAAAAAGAGTCAGATCAAAACAAAAAGTACACCATTAGAACCGCCTTGTCCGAATCCTCTATAAAGGAAACTTACCGCCCTTTGGCTTGAATAACAAAGAAAATATATTGGCTTGAAAATCAAGAAAATTGACTTTTACCACGTTATTCTCCACAAACGGGATATTTTTTTCTTTCCGCTTTTTCTTTCTGCTCAGCTAGCTGGGCACTGGAAAATCATAGAGAGCTGTATAATAGCTCATTTTAAAGGAAATTGCAACATCTAGTCACTTTTGTATTTAAAAATAAAATACTTTTTAAAGTAGAATCAATTTTGTCAAAAAAATTGCATTTTTGATGTATTTTCATACTGCAGTCTTTTCAAAGATATTTGAATTTTGAAGCAATAAAACAGTCCATGTAATGAACTCTATAGTAATAATAGCTACTTGTCTCAATAGTAACCGAAACTCCTGGAACCAAAATTTTCTTTTTTGGCTTAATCGCTAAAATTATTATGTAAACTGCAAAAATATTTATGATGCCTAATCAGTAATAGTAATTTTTTAATTTAAACAACAAAAATACATGAAAATTCTAAAATTAGTTTTGCTTTTTGTCTCCTGGAAGAAATTTTTTTTTCATCTCAGTTCAAATTTATTATTGTATCCTGGAACCAAACTTTTTTTGGTTTGTAACCCGTAAAGTACATTCCATATTATTGTCTCATAATTGCAATTATTTTAGTTTTCAGTCCAGAATCACTAAACTTATTATGTAAACTGCAAAAATATTTATGGTGTCTAACCAATAATACTAATTTTGTAATTCAAACAAGATAAATACCTGAAAATTTTAAAATTAGTTTTGTTTTATGCTAGGTTTTAGATACTCGACACGGGATTTTGTGTGCTAAATAATTTTAAACCTTGAAAAAATATGGTCTCACGCGAGTGGAAAAAAAGAAAGAATAACCAAAAACAATATCAAAATAGAACAATCCAAATTTCTACTAATAGAAAACTTTACTACACAAAAAATAATACAGTAAAGAACGATCTATCGCCCATAGTAACTGATATATGTTGGTTCTAGGGGTAGTACATAAAGGACCGATATAGTTCATCACAAATGGTATTTGTCAATTGGGGTTTTTATATAATTATCCATTATTATGTAAAATGCAGTAATTTTTGGGGGTCTTAACATAAATTTATTTTTTAACTGAAACTAGAATAATTTCTGAAATTTTAAATATAATAATTTTATTTATCTGCAAACTGCAGAAATATTTATGGTTTCAGAGCAATAATTTTAATTTTAATTGCAAATAGCAATTATCGGTAGCTCATTGTTAGCTACCGCTGCAACCTAGTAAAAAACGATCATGCCCCATAGTAAAAACAAAAGTCACCCATAACTCCTGAAAAAATATTCAGACCAAAACAAGAAGTACACTATTAGAACCGCCTTGTCCAAAACTTCTATATAGAAAACTGACCATCCCTTGGCTTGAATAGCAAAGAAAATATATTGTCTTTAAAATCAAGAAAATTAACTTTAACCACGATATTCTCCACATACGACATCTTTTTTTCTTTCCGCTTTTTTTACTCCTCAGCTAGCTGGGCACTGGAAAATCATAGAGAGCTGTATAATTGCTCATTTTAAAGGAAATTGCTACATCTAGTCAGTTTCGTAATTAAAAATAAAATAGTTTTTAGGTAGAATCAATTTTGTCAATAAAAATGGCATTTTTGATGTATTTTCATACTGCAATCTTTTCAAAGATATTTGAATTTTGAAGCAATCAAACAGTTCATGGTAATAAACTGTATAGTAAAACTTTATCAATTCTGAACTGAAAACTAAAATAAAAGAATTTGAATTTTTTCTTTGGAATTATAAGACAACAATATAGAGATACGTACTTACTGGGTTACAAACCAAAAAAGTTTGGTTCCAGGATACAATAATAACTTTGAATTCAGAAAAAAAAATTGGTTCCAGGAGACAAAAAGCAAAACTAATTTTAAAATTTTCATGTATTTTTCTAGTTTGAATTAAAAAATTAGTACTATTGATTATACATCATAAATCTTTTTGCAGTTTACATAATAACTTTAGCGATTAAGCCAAAAAATAAAATTTTGGTTCTAGGAGACAAAAAACAAAACTAATTCAGAAATTGTCAGGTATTGTTCTAGTTTCAATTAAAAAATTAGTATTATTGGTTAGACATAATAAATATTTTTGCAGTTTACTTAATAACCTTAGCGATTCTGAACTAAAAACTAAAATAAAAAAAAATTGAATATTTCTCACTGAAAATAAAGGACCGCAGTATAGTGATACGTACTATACGGGTTAAGACAAAAAAGTTTGGTTCCAGGATACAATAATAACTTAGAACTAAGATGATATAAAATTAATGGCGTAAAAAAATGGTGTAGCGAGTCAATTGAAGCAAAAGGAAAACCAAACTAATTTTAAATTTTTCAAGTCTTTTTCTGGTTTGAATTAAATAATGGAATTTATTGTTCAAACACCTTAAATATTTTTGCACTTTGCAGTTAAATAAAATTATTTTATTTAAAACTTTCAGGAATTATTCTAGTTTCAGTTGACAAATAAGATTTTTTTTCAAAGAATCGAGAGGCTAACTAAGTCCAATATGTGCATTGGTATGTTCTTCGAATGATAGTCTTTTAATTAGGTTGCTACCTACTGCTGCAACCCGGAACTATTTGAAAAAAATTTCATCTTTAATTATAGAAGGAACTAGATGTAGCAAGTTACTATTGAGTTACTATTGTAGCAAGCAGTTTAATATACATATACTGATATTTAGTCATCAAAATGTAAATATTATTTGATTTATTAAAGTTATAAAAGTAAAAACATTTATATTTTTTTCTGCAAAGTGGAAATTATATTCTGGCATTGGGAAGGCATAGGGGTTTTGAGCCCAAGTTATGTTAATTTCTGCTCTTTTTGAGTTTGACTCGATTATTTATTGTAATTTCAGTTCGTTTTAGGTTTCATTTATTTATCGATGCTGATTTGTGGTAGTTTCACGCTCATTTTTTGTTGAATGGAGTTCTTCACTTTTCTTTGAAAAAAATATTTTTTGGAAAAGTTTTTTTAATTAATCCAATGAAAACGAGTGCTTTCTGAATTTTATACGAGTATCCTTTTCATAAGAACCATATATGCCCCATAGACATAACTTACAACGCCTGCCTTCTGACCCTGTGTCAACACTGGAGTTTTGTTATTTGACCTTTGAACTATTTAAAAAACATGGCTATCTCAAAATTTGTATCGGATGAGTTTCGGGAAAAAGGGCGTTGGGGGACTACTTGCTTTTCGATCTCTTTTGACTCTCAAAAAGTGATCTAGAACTTTCGATTGACATTCAAATGAGCCTTCTCTGACGTTTATACGAGCATCGCTTCGACAAGAACCCCATTTGCCCCCAAGGCAAAACTTACAACACCGACCCTCATGCCCTGGGGGGTTTTATTGAAACTGGAGTTTTTCTGATTTGACCTTCGACTTATTTTTAACAAAATTGCTATCTCAAAATGTTTATCGAAAGAGTTTAGCGAAAAGGGCGTGGGGTTTGGGGGCTAGTTGCCATCGGATGTCTTTTGACTCTTAAAAAGTGAACTGTAACCTTTAATTTCCAATCAAATGAGTCCTCTCTAAAGTTTGTACGAGCATCCCTTCCAGTTCAAAACGCCTTTCCCCAGGCCCTGATGGGGTTGCGTCTTCACAGGATTTTTCTTAACGGACCTTTGAACTATTTTAATAAAATGGCTATCTCAAAATTTTTATCGGATGGGTTTGGTATAAAAAGGGCGTTGGTGGGGGGGGGGGGTAGTAGCCCTAAGAAATATATTTGCCCTCAGGTCATACCTTACAACGCCTGCTCCCCGGACCCTGGTGTTTGTGTCGACACCGGAGATTTTGTTATCTAATTTTTCAACTATTTAAAAAAAATGACTATCTCAAAATTTGTACCGGATGGGTTTGGGGGGAAAAGGGCGTTCGGGAGGCTAGTTGCCCTGCGATCTCCTTTGAATCTTAAAAACTGACTAAGAACTTTCAATTTCCAATCAAATGAGCCCTCTTTGAAGTTTATACGAGCATCCCTTCCATAAGAACCAGATATGTCCTCGAGGCATAACTTAGAACGCCTGCCCCCGGGCCCTGGGAGGTTTTTATAGACACCGGAGTTTTTCTTATCTGACCTTTGAACTATTTTTAATAAACTAATAAAATTGCTGTCTCAAATTTTTATTGGATGAGTTTGGGGATAAAAGCTGTGGGGGAGGGCTAGTTGCCCTCGGATCTCTTTTGACTATTAAAAAGTGAACTTGAACTTTCAATTTCCAATTAAATGAGCCTCTCTGAAGTTTATACAAGCATCCCTTCCATAAGAACCATATATGCCCCCAGGGCATAACTTACAAGGCCTGCCCCTGGCTCTGTATCGACATTGTATGTCGATGACCTTTGAACTATTTTTAACAAAATGGCTATTTCAAAATGATTGTCGGATGCATTTGGGGAAAAATGGGCGTGGGGAGAGGCTGGTACCCGTTCAATTTCTTTTAACTCTCAAAATTACTTAAAGGATCTATATGGTTCATTATAAATGGGGACTATATTATGTATATAAGGACCGCTGCTGTTCAATCCTTCGCTCTTTATTCTAAAGAATAAAAAAAGAGAAAAATGAACGGTATTTAACAGACCTTAAATAGAAGATCTGTATGGTTAATACGGGTTGCATCAGCATTTTGCCGCCTAGTAACAGACGATCAAGTCCCATCGTAAAAAACGGCCCATAGCTCCTAAAACTAGAGCCAGATCAGAAATAGAAGTAAACTATTAGAGCCACCTTGTCTAATACTCCTATACAGGAAGCTAAATGTCCCTTGGCTTGAATGACAAGATCAATATATCGGTTTGAAAATTAAGAAAACTGGCTGAAACCACGATATTCTGCATTGAGGGCATTTTTTTCTTGTCATTTTCTTTTCAACACTTTCAGCTTGGCACTGGAACATTGTACAGAGCTGTTTAATGGCTCATTTTAAAGGAGATTTCCACGTCTACTGAAAGTTTTTAACTAAAAAATGTTTAAAAATGGGGCTGTATCTTAGTTTCTATGGCTGTAACTACAGAAAGACAAAGACTGTTAGGACATGTTTTGCGGCTAAAAAACAACTGTTTGCTAAATATTGTGCTTTTCGGTCATCCATTTGGAAAAACGAAAAGCGTGTCGTCCTCGAAGAGGTTGGACAGACCTAGAAAAGAAATATTTAAGAGAAATGAGAACTTCTTCGGAGGGAGTCAAAAAAAAAATCTTGAATTGACTTAGAGGGAAGAGAACATTACGCAGATGTATTGGCCTCAGGTTATTTTGTGTTGAAGCAAATTTTAAATAATAATACTGGCATTAGTAAATATATTGGTACTGAATATTTTCTTTTCAAACAACTAACTTATAAAGAAAACAACAAAGTATGAGATAGAGTACTGTTGAAAAAATTGAAAAAAATTTATCAATAAATATTTAAAAATAGAACAGATGACATAAAAATTAATATCATCTTCCAATGGATTTTTTAATGTATTTCATAAATGATAAAAACTATCGTATTCGTCGTAGATAAAATGTAAAAGATCGCTTTGATTTCAGGCACCAAATTAGAAATTTTAATTAGAGTCCGTATTTCTTAATTCGAGTCCTGTTTTATCTAATTTTAAGTTATTTTAAGTGTCTTAAATCACATTTTGAGTTCTAATCAGTTTGACTCAGTTTTGCAACTATATTTTAAAATTATAATTCTCTTTTTGTACGACACCTTGTGAGACTTAAAAGAGAAGTTCATGTTAGTTTATCAGAAATCCAAATCTTACTTACCCACTTTTCCTTATGACGAACCCTGAGAATCGTTTCTCTGATGTAAATTTTTTGTAAAATCTTCTTTCTCACGAAATCGAACTGTGTTTCACCCAAACTTCCGAAGTTTTTTGTTCTTGCTCTGAAAATATGCAAGTATATGCTTTGACTTAATTATTAATTATAGTTGTGTTTTTTAACTCAAGGCGAAGAAAAAATTACATCATATAATTAAATAGTTTAAGCAGAAATTCAAACAGTCAGATATTTTTATAAAATAATTTTAAATTAGGTATTAAACGTTTTATGAAAAAGACCTTCATGTTGACTTTTGTAGTTTTGGTAAACGCTCGTGTTCAAAATGAAAAAGAAAATCCTCCGTCAAAATTTAATCAACTATATGTTAGACCCATGGAAACAGACAGTTTAAGGATGTTCGTTACTGTAAATCTTCTTAAGAATTTTAGCATTGGCGGAAGTTTTAGTAAAAATTGAAAGAGAATCTTAGCTGTATTAACAGTTCGAAAAGCTAAAGACAGGATAGTTTAAAACAAAGAAAACTCTTAATCTCTTACTAATTTGTAAACAAAACACTGTCTAATAGTTTACAACTTTACATACACCATATATAGTGTACTTCTAATTAGTGTCGTTACTAGCCAAGAGGTTTGGGGGGAGGACCAAGAGATTTTATCGAATGGCTGGTCATTTTTACCGACTGTTTTTTTCAAAAAATTTGATGCTAGGGGGTGGGTGGGGTTGGCTGTGTAAAACCATTACATTGGAGCACTGTTTTCACGAGCCTCAGTGCATATATACATAACTAGGAGCGCATCCAGAAGATCCAGGATCAAACATGCCCTATTTTCTGCTAAAATAAACTAAAATAACTTGCCACAAGAGATAACCATATCGTCCCATAACCATGGGAGGATATAATAATTAATTTAATAATTTATATAGGTGATAACCATGGAAAAGAAGTCTATGGAGTTATGAGACTCACAGACACATATTTACATGTGCTGTTAGTGGGAGGATAAAGGGGTCGGGTTTGGTGCTAGGAGGCGGACAGGGTTGGCTGTGTAAAACCTTTACATTGGAGCACTGTTTTCACGGATCTCAGTGCATTTATACACAACTAGCAGCACATCCAGAAGATCCAGGATCAAACATGCCCTATTTTCTGCTAAAATAAACTAAAATAACTTTACACAAGAGATAACCATTCACAAGCAGTATATAGAGCTATCATTAGGGGGTTGGACAGACGTATCCTCTCATTTGCACTGCAAATGGGAAGATACCATAATTATTATATGGGTGATAACCATGGACAAGAAGTCTATAGACATAGTTTTAGTCAGACCTATCCTCCAATTAGAGCTGCAAATGGGAGGATATCATAATTAATTTGATAACTGAGAATTTCGTAATTAATTTGAGGATATCATAATTTAATCATAATTAATTTCAATAGATATATTATAACCTAGCTGCCTCCATTATATGACCTGAAAGGATACGTAACAATTAACTAAGCAAACTTATATAGGTGATAACCATGGACAAGAAGTCTATAGAGCTATCTCTGGGCAGACCTATCCTCCCATTTGCGCTGCAAATGGAAGGATATCATAATTAATTTGATAATTGATTATTTCATAATTAATTTAAGGATGTCATAATTTAACCATAATTAATTCCTATAGAAATATTATAACCTAGCTGCCTCCATTATATGACCTGAAAGGATAAGTAACAATTAATTGAACAAACTTATATAGGTCATAACCATGGACAAGAAGTCTATAGAGCTAAGTGACTCAAAGATACATATTTACTTGCACTGTTATTGGGAGGATATTAAGGGGTCGGGTTCGATGCTAGGGGGTGGACAGGGTTGGCTGTGTAAAACCTTTACATTGGAGTACTGTTTTCACGAATCTCAGTGCATTTATACACAATTAGCAGCGCATCTAGAAGATCCAGGATCAAACATGCCCTATTTTCTTCATAAGATACTAAAATTATTTTAGTATCTAGAGAGAATTATATAATCGTTGCAGTGTATAGAGCTATCCTCCCATTTGCACAACAAATGGGAGGAGGGGGTCGGATTTAATGCTAAGGGGTGGGCGGACTGAGCTTGCTGTGCACAACCTTCTCGTTGGTGGCCCTGTTTTCACTAATCTTAGTGCACAACAGTAGAGTGCTAAGTTATACTTTGCTTGGCTTACGTTCCTTCCCATGCTATTTGCCTAGATTACGTTCCATTGATTGCTTATTTAATGATTGTTTGATCGTTTATATGCCCCCAGGGCATAACTTACAACGCCTACCCCCGGACCCTGGTGGGCTGTGTCGACAACGGAGTTTCTTTGTTATTAGAACTTTGAACGATTTTAACAAAATGTCTATATCAAAATTTTTATCTGATGCATTTAGGGCGTGGAGAAGGGAGAGCTAGTTGCCCTCAGATCTCTTTTGACTCTTAAAAACTGAACAAAAACTTTCAATTTACAATCAAATGAGCTCTCTCTAAAGTTTATACGAGCATCCCTTCCATAAGAACTATATATGCCCCTAGAGCGTTACTCACAACGTCTGCCTCTGGGCCCTGGCGGGTTCCGTTGACACGGCAATTTTTCTTATCTGACCTTTGAACGATTTTCAATGAAATAGCTATTACAACATTTTTATCGGATGGTCTTGGGAAAAAAGGGTGCGTGGGGGGGGGGGCTAGTTGCCCTCGGATATCTTTTTACTCTTAAAAAGTGAACTAGAACTTTCAATTTCGAATCAAATGAGCCCCCTCTGAAGTTTATACGAGCATCCCTTTCATATAAACCATATAAGCTCCCAGGACAACACTTACAACGCCTATCCCCCGGGCTCTGGGGGGAGTTTTCGCTACCTAATTTATGAACAATCTCCAAAACACTGGCTATATCAAAATTTGTAGTGGATGGGTTAGGGAAAAAATAGCGTGGGGGAGAGGGGCTAGATTAACTCTCCTGACTCTTGAAAAGTGAACTAGAACTTTCAATTTCCAATCAAATGTGCCCTTTATGAAGTTTATACGAGCATCCCTTTGATAAGAACCATGCACGTCCTTAGGGCATAGGTTAGAACGCCTTCCCCTGTGCCCTTGGGGGTTGTATTGACCCCGGCTTTTTTCTTATCCGACCTTTGAACTATTTCTAACAAAATATCTATCTCAAAATTTTCATCAGACGGGTTTTGAAAAAGAAGGGGAGGGGGGAGGGGGGGGGGGCTAGCTGCCGTATGATATCTTTTGACTATTAAAAAGTGAGCTCGAACTTTCAATATCTTGTCAAATGAGCTCTCTCTGAAGTTTATACGAGCATCCCTTTCATACGAACAATATATGCCCCAGGGCATAACTTACAATGCCTGCCCCCGGGCCCTGGGAGGTTTTGACGACAACTGAGTTTTTGTTATCTGACTTTTGAGCAATTTTTAACTTAATGGCTATCTCATTATAATAAAGAACGACCTCATGCCTCTACTAAATTTTATACGCCACTGAATTATAGTATTGGTTAGTAATTCCACAGATAGCTTGGCACTGGAACATCGTAGAGAGTTGTTCAATGGCTCATTTTAAAGGAAATTAATGGGGTTAAATTACAGTAAAGAATTAAAATTACAGTACAAAATTACAGTACAGGCCCATAGTAACTAAAATAAGATTATAATTTAAGGCTCCAACAAGTAATTCGTTTGCTTTGGTATAAAATACGACCAACGGTTAGATTTGCAGCCGTACCTCCGAAGAGACTGGTAGCTAACACCAGAGCCGTAGACCACTTGGCCACGCTGCTTCTCATAACTATGGCCACGCTGCCTCTCATAGCTTGGCACTGGAACATCGTAGAGAGTTGTTCAATGGCTCATTTTAAAGGAAATTAATTGGGTTAAAAATCTATAGTAACTAAAATAAATTATTTCTAAAAGAGAATAAATTTTTCCACCAAAAATTTACAGTAAAGAACGAACTTCAGCCCATAGTAAATAAAGTAAGATTATAAATTTAAAACTAAAACAAGTCCTTTGTTTGCTTTGGTATGAAATACTGGCAGCGTTGGGATTTGAACCCACACTTCGAAAGATACGGGTGGCTAAAACCAACGCCTTAGACCTCTCGGCCAAGCTGCCTCGGATAACTATGTGTATATCACGTATAGTGACAAAAATGATTACCCAGTATCAAATCATACATTTCGTAGCAATACGGGTTTATATTAAAAGGCGATCATTAGGAGAACAAACAATTGGATACATTGAACTTAGTTCACTGCCTGATTTTTTGAAAATTGTCTCTTACTACTCCAAAGAAGAAAAAGCCTTAGGCTTTTTCCTGTTTGTAATCAGGCCTTACATAATCTGGGTTGTCAAACAGTTCGTGTTATAATAAAGAGCGATAACTAGCCTCTGGTTATGTAAAGGAATATAAATGGGGACAGAAGTGTTATTTATTAAAAGATATTTGTATATTATAATAAAGAATTATAGTAAAGAACGAATCAAGAAGCAAATATAAGATAAGATGAGATTTATTGCTGAAAAACGGCTATCACAAGCCCAAAAGGGCCGAATTCGCAATTTAGCGTCAAATAAAGCGAAAAAGAACAACAAAAACAAACAATCAAAAAACAACAGACCCTTTTATAAAAGGGTCAAGCGGACATTGACCCTTTTATAAAAGGGTCAATGTCAAATACGTAAAAATGTTAAAAACAAAAACCACAAAAGCTCATAAAATTAGAAGGCCAATGTCAAGTCAGCAAAAATGCCAAAAAAACGAAAACTCGTAAAATTAACAAGGGGATAAAGTAAAATTAAAACGTAAAATTAATTTAGTTGGTGACTAACAAACATAAATATAAAACCTCCAAATTTGCAAAATGGGCATTAAAATTAATAACTATGGTAAAGAGTGAGTGTGGGGGGGGAGAAGGCAGCGGAGATTCACTGGTTGATTACAGTAAAGAACGACCCTTAGCTCATAGTAAGAGAAATAAGAATATCCAGGTTGCATCGGTATCTGGCAACCTCTGGGTTGCAGTGGTATCACAGAGTTCGTGATAACAAACTGTATAGTAAGAGCAACTCGTCTCAATAGAAACCGAAACTCTAAAAAAGGAATTTTGATACCAATAGACCCGGGTTGCAGCGGTCGCTAGTTACATTAAAGGACGATCATTTGAATAGAAATTGTAGTGGTATCCGGGTTGCAGCGGCATTAAAGTAGGGACCGAAGTCTATTCGGAGCATTGATCCAGGTTGCAGCGGAAGCTAGCTCCGGGTTGCAGCGGTAGCTAGCAACCTAGTAAGAGACGATCACGTCCAATGTTAAGAAATATAAAAACCCATAACTCCTAAAAAAAGAGTCAGGTCAAAACAAAAAGTAACCATTAGAACCACCTATAAATTTTATTAAGTTTAGTATTACTCATCAAAGGCTACGAGCCTGAGAAAATTTACTCGATTTCTTAAAGAGGGGGGAAACATCCCCTACAAGTGAAAGAATTTTAATGAAAATCACACCGTCAGATTCAGCGTATCAGTAAACCCTATTACATAGGTTTCAAGCTCATATCTGCAAAAATCTGCAACTTTGTATTTTTCGCTAGAAGAAAAAGATACGAATATAGAAGTTAGTTACGTAAATTAATTTGTAAAGACATCCATTTAGAAAAAGAAAAGTAAAATTTTTATGCAAATAAAAGCTGCATTAACTAAAAAACGATAGAAATTGAATAAAAAAAACTAGTTTTTTAAACTGAAAGTAAGGAGTGACATTAAAACTTAAAACGAACAGAAATTATTCCGTATATGAAAGGGGCTGTCCCCTCCTCAACGCCTCGCTCTTTACGCTAAAGTTTGACTCTGTCTCACAACTTTATTTTTTAAAACAATAAAAAACTTTAGCGTTTATGTAGCAAAAAAACTTTAGCAGTTTATGTAGCAGCAATAAAAATATATATACAAGCATACCTATCAACAGCGAAGCAAAAGCAATGTTTTTCAATTATGGCGAAAACGAGCCTTTTAGGGTTATTAGTATATGTGTTTGTAAGACTAATGATTTAGAACAAATTCCTGGAACACCGAATCAAGAAAAAAGCATTTCTAACTGTGTTTTAAACAGCTCTTTTAGTTCTACTGAATATTTGGCAAAAAAATCTCTGTGTAGTAGAACAAACTGTCCTGAAAAGTACGAGACAACTATTGAAAAATGCTCTGAATCTAGATATGACAAGGAAATTATGATGGCTGAAGTCACCTATAACAATCTGAGTAAACATTCAAAACCAAAAATTGGGCAGCAGGTTACTTGGCAATGTCACCCTGATATCTGCAAGCTCTATCCGACGGATATTGAATTATGTCAAATTCTTTTTGATATCCTTGAAAATAATATAGAATTAAAATTTTCAAGTGACAAAGTGGTTAATTTCTACCTTGGCGGCTTGGATTATTGTGAAATCAATTACAGGGACACAATAAATCATGGGCATTCGTTATACTGTAGCCCAAATGAGGGATGTCAGAGCTATTTGCGTTCTCTAAGGGCACTAGCTCCACATTTTCCTGTCTTGAACTGTTTCATTAATAGCGTATATAAGGCAGTATCAAAATGTAAGATTATACAACATATTAATCTACTAAAAGTCGAGGGCTCGTACAAGGAACTAAGTCATTATATAGAAAAAGTGTCAAGTAGACTCTGTCGTAATAATAGTCAAGACTTCATTTACGGTGATAGCAATATTCGAGTTTCTGTGGATGAAAATACAATAGTAAAATTATTTGGTGAGAGCCTTGATAAGGTAGCTAACATCAGGGATGTATACCCCACAATGTATTGTGACAGTTGCGAGCAGATAAAGACAAAACACCAATTGAAGAGTCTAAGATCCCTTTCAAATAAGAAAGGTTTTGATTTAATGATGGCCACGATTTTAGACCACATACAACAGGACGTACCCAAAGATGACAGAGAACAGCTAATTCATTGTACAGGTTGGAAAGAGGATGTCATAGATTCATTCTCTGTCTGTGATTACTGTGCTGGGAAAATGTTGAAAAGTCAGGAGAATGCCCGATCAGTATTAAATAAGCTTCATATAGACTGTACACCGGAAAGTATAAAGTGTTTAAATAATTTTGAAATGGCAATGATTCGATTTGTAATGCCTTGTCTTACGATCATCAGATTAGGGCAGGTAACTGCATTGAAGAGACCTAGAACAGAACTTGTTGACGCTCTTAAGGGTAGAATAGTATATCTACCTGTTGATGTGCAAGCAACTGCAGATATTCAGCCTGAAAAACTTCTTAACATTGATAGTTTTGTAGTCATTGTTAATGGTCACCCTACTTACAACAAGAATGTTTGAACTGCACTAATAGATCTCAGAAAAGTCCATGAAGCACTGTTGTGGTTAAGAGAGAACAACCGTCTTTATAAAACAATACGTGCATACACCCTAGAAGATTTAAATAAAATACTTGAAGTACGTCTTGCTGAAAAAGCGGTTGGTGGTGATAATTTACCTGAAATACCGGAAGCTGCAATCCTTCAGAAACTGGCAGAAAGTGCAAAATCTACATTGGTTGAACATTTTTCTGTCCAGCCTCTCAATTCAGCGGTTCCAAAAGACTTCATTGAAGATTTTAAGCAGATGAAAGATCTTGGTACTGACCAATTTCAAATCAAGAAACTAAAAGGTGAGAGCGAAGACTTATTGCAGGAAGAACTTGATCTAAAAGTGTTTCCAAACCTTTTCCCGAAAGGCAAATATGGCTTGCGTGACAAGGCAAGACCATTTCGGATTAGGAATGCAGAATATTTTAAATCAAGGCTTCTTAGCAGACATACTAAGTTTCGTCTTGACAAACAGTTTCTTTTTCACTGCTTCCAATTGTAAGAATTCTCTTACATGTGTAATAGCGTCGGTCATATGTTGCATAATGTTAAAGCAAATCAAAATGCTCGTAAATTTATAGACAGGATTCATTCTCATGATGGAAATATGGAAGCGACTTTGTTTTCCGTTCAATCAAAAATCTGAGGATCTCAGCAGTATTTTCAATCTCTTTCCTATAAACTAAAGTCAATGATTGAGCAATGGGGTCCACCTACTTTGTTTCTGACAGTTTCTTGTGCTGAGTGGTACTCTACTGAATTTATTGACTATTTATGGTCTGTCCATAAGAACTTACCTGGTGTGGCGAAAATGTCCGCAGCAGAGTTGACGCGTTAGATCCAGCTGCAGTTTCCATTCACTTTGAAAAGAAACGGACAACTATATTTACTGAGCTAATTTGTTCAAAGACAAATCCTTTGTTTGGTAAAATTAAGGATCATTTCTGGCGTATCGAGTATCAGAAACGAGGTGCGCCGCATGTACATTGTGTATTGTGGATTGAAGATGCTCCTATTATTGGGAAATCAACAGCGTCTGAAGTGATTCAGTATATCAATAGTATTATAACTTGTGAAATACCAAATAGATTGACTAGTCCAACTCTTCACAAACTGGTCAAAGACCATCAAGTGCACCGCTGTAATAAATACTGTCAAAGAAAATATAAGAGAAAAAGAGGAAGATGGGTTACGTATTGTAAGTTTGGCTTTCCTCGTCCTACAAAGGAACGAACAGAATTATAAGACATCCTTGACTGCTTGGCTCAGGGTGCAGACTGTAAAAAGCCAAGAAAAAGAATATATCATCTACTTCAAAGAGATGACTAGCGTAATATAAATGACTATTCTCCTGCGCTACTTATTGCTAATCAAGCAAACATTGATGTTCAATATATTGGCCTTTTGGGCTCTAAATTACCGTATTACATTACCGATTACATGACAAAAGCAGAGAGTGTCGAAATAGAAGCAATGTGGGAGGCAGTCAATAATGCATGCAAAAGTCTTGGTCAACGAACTATGTCCTACTTGTTGAAGTCCACAAAAACCCGTCAAGTTGGAGCAGTTGAAGCTGCTGATAGGCTTCTTGGTACTAAATCGTATAGTATTTCTAGGCAATTTAGATATATTGACCTTGCGAAAAAGAGAGAGGTGAAGAGGACACTGAGAAGGTATGAGGAGCTTGAAAAGCTTGCTAAAAATGATCCACAGAGTAGTGATTTGTACATTGCCCACAGTGTTATTGTTATCTACCCTAAAAGACCGGAACATATGGAAAATATCAGTCTTTTTCAGTTATTGTCTTGGTATGAACGGGAGTGTAATGGTACTGATGATAATATTATGTTAACTGACGGGTCCTTCTACCTCAGAAAAAGGCTTTTTAAACCGTATATCATACAGCACAGAAAGGTAAACCCATTTGAAACTGACGAGAAGAAAAATACTTACTATGGAGATCTTTTAAAATTGTTTAAACCTTGGCGAAATGAAAATGAACTAGTAGTAAGTGGAAATAGCAACTACGAAACCTACTGTGTTGAAAGTGTAAACTATCCCGACATGGTAGCTTACCACGAAAAATTTGTTGTTAAGAGGAAAAGCGATATAGAATTTGAAGAAAGGGTCCGAGAACGTGCAACAGAAATTCTGAAGGCAGAAAATATTGATGAAAACATTGAAGATGACCCAGAAAATGCAAGTCAGGGAGGAGTCATTGACAGAGCAGCAGATGCTATGGAGGATTTGTTAGACGCAAAAAAACAGATTTTAAATGGTGACACCGAAGACAGTCTGAAAAATGATTATGAGTCGCTCAATATTGATCAAAAGAGAGTTGTTGACAAAATTTTAGACTCAGTTACCAAGCGCAATGGTGCAACATCTTTGAAGTTGATTGTATCTGGATGTGGGGGTACAGGAAAATCTAGGGTTATCAGTGTCGTGAGAAGACTACTTTGCAACAAGTTCAAGAATGAAGATTGTCCCGTTTTAATTATGGCACCTACTGGTATTGCTGCACATAGCATAAATGGTTTAACAATACATAGTTGTTTAAGTTTAGCTATTAATCGGGAAAACACCGCAAAATAAAAACCTCTCTCCACTGAAAAACTTCTTACTTTGAGAAAGACACTTAAGGTGACAAGACTTTTTATTATTGATGAAATTAGTATGGTTTCGTCTCTTCTTTTAACCTACATTCATTTAAGACTATCAGAAATATTGGCAGTTGATTTGCCAATGGGTAGTGCTAACTGCGTGTTTTTGGGAGATTTTCTTCAATTAAGACCAGTGAGTGGTAATCCTCCTTATATACCCCTCACACGACTAGAAGTAAAAAACAGGATCGGATCAGTTGGTACTTTTAACCACTGGCATCTATTTGAGTATGAGGAAATAAGCATAAATGTGAGACAAAAGATGGATAAGAGTTATGCTAATACACTTGCTGAAATTCGTATATCGGAACATCGTAGAGAGTTGTTCAATAGCTCATTTTAAAGGAAATTAATTGGGTTAAAAATCTATAGTAACTAAAATAAATTATTTCTAAAAGAGAATAAATTTTTCAACCAAAAACTGCATTTTTGATGTCTTTTCACACTGCAGTATTTCAAACATAATCGTATACCAGCGGTAAGATTTGAACCCACGCCTCCGAAGAGACCGGTGGCTAACACCAGGGTATTCGACAATTCGGCCAGGCTGCGTCTTATAATTTGGGTTGTAGCAGTAGCTAGCAACCTAGTAAGAGACGATCAGTCCCATGCTAAGAAATATAAAAACCCAAAACTCCTAAAAATAGAGTAAGATCAACACAAAAGTACATTATTAGATTACAGTAAAGAACGATCTCTCGCCAATAGCAACTGATATACGTTGACGCCAGGGGTAGCTACAAGTACATAAAAGGATCGATAGGGTTCATCGTAAATGCCGAATATGTAAGTTTCATCAAATATCCGGGTTGCAGCGGTAGCTAGCAACCTAGTAAGAGACGATCACGTCCAATCCGGGTTGCAGCGGTAGCTAGCAACCTAGTAAGAGACGATCACCTCCAATGTTAAGAAATATAAAACCCCCCAACTCCTAAAAAAAGAGTCACATCAAAACAAAAAGTACACCATTAGAACCGCCTTGTCCGAAACCCCCATAAAGAAAACTTACCGCCCTTTGGCTTGAATAACAAAGAAAATATATTGGCTTGAAAATCAAGAAAATTGACTTTAACCACGTTATTCTCCACAAACAGGATATTTTTTTCTTTCCGCTTGATCTTTGTCCTCAGCTAGCTGGGCACTGGAAAATCATAGAGAGCTGTATAATAGCTCATTTTGAAGGAAATTGCTACGTCTAGTGCCTTTTGTAATTAAAAATAAAATAATTTTTAAAGTAGAATCAATTTTGTCAAAAAAATTGCATTTTTGATGTATTTTCATACTGCAGTCTTTTCAAAGATATTTGAATTTTGAAGCAATCAAACAGTTCATGGTAATGAACTCTATAGTAATAAGAGCTACTTGTCTCAATAGTAACCGAAACTCCTGGAACCAAAATTTTCTTTTTTGGCTTAATCGCTAAAATTATTACGTAAACTGCAAAAATATTTATGATGCCTAATCAGTAATAGTAATTTTTTAATTTAAACAACAAAAATATATGAAAATTCTAAAATTAGTTTTACTTTTTGTCTCCTGGAAGAAAATTTTCTTTCATTTCAGTTCAAAGTTATTATTGTATCCTGGAACCAAACTTTTTTTGGTTTGTAAAACGTAAAGTACGTATCTCCATATTATTGTCTTATAATTCCAATTATTTTAGTTTTCAGTTCAGAATCGCTAAACTTATTATGTAAACTGCAAAAATATTTAAGGTGTCTAACCAATAATACTAATTTTGTAATTCAAACAAGATAAATACCTGAAAATTTTAGAATTAGTTTTTTTTTATGCTAGGTTTTAGTTACTCGACACGGGGTATTGTGTACTTAATAATTTTAAACCTTGAAAAAATATGGTCTCGCTTGAATAGAAAAAAAAAGAAAGAATAACCAAAAAAAATATCAAAATAGAGCAATCCAAATTTCTACTAATAGAAAACTTTACTACACAAAAAATAAAGCTAACATCCTGAAATATAAGAAAAGCTTATCTAAAAGAGATAAAAATGCCACCGAACGCAATAAAGCTCGAGAACGCGTAAAGATTGCTAATAAGATGTCTTGTGATCCAGGATTTAAGAAAATGAAATATGACAGAGCAAAACAGAGGTATCTTACGGATCAGGGGCATCGAGAAGGGAAAATTGAGACAGCCAAACAAAAGAGCAAGGAACGGTATGATAATAATAAAGATTATCGAAACGAACATAAGAAAAAAATTGCTACTAGAATAATGGGTAGATACTGGGGTGACAAAAGCTATAATGAAAAAATTAAATTCTCTGCGAGGTTGTACCGAAGAACACATAAGGACAAAGGGAAAAATTACATTCAGAAATACAAGAAGATGGCAAAAATGCAGGCTCATCTTCGTAAATTGAGAAACATTTTACGCATGTTTTACCAGGATCACGAAAAGTTTTCAAAATTACAGATTAAAATTCTCTTTGAAAGAGCGGATGCTGTTGAAAAGTCCGCTAGAAATGCCTTGGCAAAGCTTCATAGTAATATCCAAAAGAAATGTTGTCAGTTTAATGAAAAGCTTCCAAGGTATGGATTGCAAACTGCGGAACAGTTTATAGATGCAATGGAAAATGTTCGACAACACAGTGAATATACGGAGGCGTACTTCTTAGAAAATTCGTATATTAATTTTGGAAGGAGCAATTGCAGTTTAAGTAGCAGCAATAAAAATATATATACAAGCATACCTATCAACAGCGAAGGAAAAGCAATGTTTTTCAATTATGGCGAAAACGAGCCTGTTAGGGTTATTATTATATGTATTTGTAAGACTAATGATTTAGAACAAATTCCTGGAACACCGACTCAAGAAAAAAGTATTTCTAACTGTGTTTTAAACAGTTCTTTTAGTTCTACTGAATATTTGGCAAAAAGTGGTCTGTGTAGTAGAACAAACTGTCCTGGAAAGTACGAGACAACTATTAAAAAATGCTCTGAAACTAGATCTGACAAGGAAATTATGATGGCTGGAGTCACCTATAACAATCTGAGTAAACATTCAAAACCGAAAATTTGGCAGCACTTTACTTGGCAATGTCACCCTGATATCTGCAAGCTCTATCCGACGGATATTGAATTATGTCAAATTCTTTTTGATATCCTTGAAAATAATTTAGCATTAAAATTTTCAACTGACAAAGTGGTTAATTTCTACCTTGGCGAATTGGATTATTGTGAAATCAATTGCAGGGACACAAGAAAGCATGGGCATTCGTTATACTGTAGCCCAAATGAGGGATCTCAGAGATATTTGCGTTCTCTAAGGGCACTAGCTCCACATTTTCCTGTCTTGACCTGTTTCATCAATAGCGTATATAAGGCAGTATCAAAATCTAAGATTATACAACATATTAATCTACTAAAAGTCGAGCGCTCGTACAAGGAATTAAGTCATTATTTATAAGTAGTGTCAAGTAGAATCTGTCGTAATAGTCAAGACGTCATTTACGGTGATAGCAATATTAGAGTTTCTGTGGATGAAAATACAATAATAAATTATTTGGTGAGAGCCTTGATGAGGTAGCTAACATCAGGGATGTATACCCCACAATGTATTGTGACAGCTGCGAGCAGATAAAGAAAAAATACCAATTGAAGAGTCTAAGATCTCTTTCAAATAAGAAAGGTTTTGATATAATGTTGGCCACGATTTTAGAACACCTCTAACAGGACATACCCAAAGATGACAGAGAACAGCTAATTCATTGTACAGGTTGGAAAGAGGATGTCATATATTCATTCTCTGTCTGTGATTACTTTGCTTGGAAAATGTTGAAACGTCAGGAGAATATCCGATTAGTATTAAAAAACCTTCATGTCGACCTTACACCGGAATGCATAAAGTCTTCAAATAATTTTGAAATGGCAGTGATTCGATTTGTAATGCCTTGTCTTACGCTCGTCAGATTAGGGCAAGTAACTGCATTGAAGAGACCTAGAACAGAAATTGTTGATGCTCTTAAGGGTAGAATAGTATATCTACCTGTTGATGTGAAAGCAAATGCAGATATTCAGCCTGAAAAACTTCTTAACATTGATAGTTTTGTAGTCATTGTCAATGGTCAGCCTACTTACAACAAGAATTTTTGGACTGCACTAATAGATCTGAGAAAAGTCCATGAAGCACTGTTGTGGTTAAGAGAGAACAACAGTCTCTATAAAACAATCCGTGCATACACCCTAGAAGATTTAAATAAAATACTTGAAGCGCGTCTTGCTGAAAAAACGGTTGGTGTTGATAATTTACCTGAAATACCGGAAGCTGCAATCCTTCAGAAACTGACAGAAAGCGCAAAATCTACATTGGTTGAACATTTTTCTGTCCAGCCTCTCAATTCAGTGGTTCCAAAGGACTTCATAGAAGATTTTAAGCAGATGAAAGATCTTGGTACTGACCAATTTCAAATCAAGAAACTAAAAGGTGAGAGCGAAGACTTATTTCAGGAAGAACTTGATCTAAAAGTGTTTCCAAATCTTTTCCCGAAAGGCAAATATGGCTTGCGTGACAAGGCAAGACCTTTTCGGCTTAGGAATGCAGAATATTTTAAATCAAGGCTTCTAAGCAGACATACTAAGTTTCGTCTTGACAAACAGTTTCTTTTTCACAGCTTCCAATTGCAAGAATTCTCTTACATGTGTAATAGCGTCGGTCATATGTTGCGGACTGTGAAACCAAATCAAAATGCTCGTCAATTTATAGACAGGCTTCATTCCCGTGATGGAGAGATGGAAGCGACTTTGTTTTCTGTTCAATCAAAAATCAGAGGATCTCAGCAGTATTTTCAATCTCTTTCCTATAAAGTAAAGTCAATGATTGAGCAATTGGGTCCACCGACTTTGTTTCTGTCAGTTTCATGTGCTGAGTGGTACTCTCCTGAATATATTGACTATTTACGGACTGTCCATAAGAATTTACCTGGTGTAGCAAAATGACCACAGCAGAGTTGACGTGTCTAGATCCAGTTGCAGTTTCCATACACTTTGACAAAAAATGGACACCTATATTTAATGAGCTAATTTGTTCAAAGACAAATCCTTTGTTTGGTAAAATTAAGGATCATTTCTGGCTTATCGAGTATCAGAAACGAGGTGCGCCTCATGTACACTGTGTGTTGTGGATTGAAGATGCTCATATTATTGGGAAATCAACAGCATCTGAAGTGATTCAGTATATCAATAGAACGGGAGCGTAATGGTACTGATGATAATATGATGTTAACTGACGGGTCCTTCTACCTCAGAAAAAGGCTTTTTAAACCGTATATCATACAGCACAGAAAGGTAAACCCATTTGAAACTGACGAGAAGAAAAATGCTTACTATGGAGATCTTTTAAAATTGTTTAAACCTTGGAGAAATGAAAATGAACTAGTATTAAGTGGAAATAGCAACTACGAAACCTACTGTGTTGAAAGTGTAAACTATCCCGACATGGTAGCTTACCATGAAAAATTTGTTGTTAAGAGGAAAAGCGATATAGATTTTGAAGAAAGGGTCCGAGAACGTGCAAAAGAAATTCTGAAGGCAGAAAATATTGATGAAAACATTGAAGATGACCCAGAAAATGCAATTCAGGGAGGAGTCATTGACAGAGCAGCAGACGCTATGGAGGATTTGTTAGACGCAAACAAACAGATTTTAAATGGTGACACCGAAGACAGGCTGAAAAATGATTATGAGTCGCTCAATATTGATCAAAAGAGAGTTGTTGACAAAATTTTAGACTCAGTTACCAAGCGCAATGGTGCAACATCTTTGAAGTTGATTGTATTTGGATGTGGGGGTACAGGAAAATCCGGGTTGCAGCGGTAGCTAGCAACCTAGTAAGAGACGATCACCTCCAATGTCAAGAAATATAAAACCCCCCAACTCCTAAAAAAAGAGTCAGATCAAAACAAAAAGTACACCATTAGAACCGCCTTGTCCGAATCCTCTATAAAGGAAACTTACCTCCCTTTGGCTTGAATAACAAAGAAAATATATTGGCTTGAAAATCAAGAAAATTGACTTTTACCACGTTATTCTCCACAAACGGGATATTTTTTTCTTTCCGCTTTTTCTTTCTGCTCAGCTAGCTGGGCACTGGAAAATCATAGAGAGCTGTATAATAGCTCATTTTAAAGGAAATTGCAACATCTAGTCACTTTTGTATTTAAAAATAAAATACTTTTTAAAGTAGAATCAATTTTGTCAAAAAAATTGCATTTTTGATGTATTTTCATACTGCAGTCTTTTCAAAGATATTTGAATTTTGATATAATAAAGATCGAACTCTTCCCTATACTAACTTGCACACGCAACTTCACTATAGTTAAGATTACAGTATTTATATTATACATCATTATAAATTATAAAAGGTTCAAATGTTCGTAGATTATAGAGATACAATAAAGAACGACACCTAGCCCATGTTAACTGAAACATAAATAGGGATTATGTAATTTCCATCAGTATCATGGCTGCAGAGGTGTCTGAAACCTAGTAAAGAACAAACCATTACAATAAAAGACATTTCAGGTTAAAGATTGATCATTGATGCCATAATCATAGTTTGTAGCCAGGTCGTCTCTTACTATTCCAAAGAAGAAAAAGCCTTAGGCTTTTTCCTGTTTGTAATCATATAGTAAAGAATGATAAGATGTTATAATAAAGAACGAACTCTTATACTATACATAAATGATCAAAATAGGTCATTATAAATGGGAATATTTTACAGGTTGCAGCGGTTGCTAGCAACCTAGTAAGAGGTGATCACGTCCAATGTTAAGAAATATAAAACCCAAGTGAGATCAAAGAAAAAGTACAACATTAGAACTGCCTTGTCAAAAACCCTTATATAGGAAACTTTCTGTCATTTGACTTTAACAGCAATCCGGGTTGCAGCGGTAGCTAGCAACCTAGTAAGAGACGATCACCTCCAATGTCAAGAAATATAAAACCCCCCAACTCCTAAAAAAAGAGTCAGATCAAAACAAAAAGTACACGTTTAGAACCGCCTTGTCCGAATCCTCTATAAAGGAAACTTACCTCCCTTTGGCTTGAATAACAAAGAAAATATATTGGCTTGAAAATCAAGAAAATTGACTTTTACCACGTTATTCTCCACAAACGGGATATTTTTTTCTTTCCGCTTTTTCTTTCTGCTCAGCTAGCTGGGCACTGGAAATTCATAGAGAGCTGTATAATAGCTCATTTTAAAGGAAATTGCAACATCTAGTCACTTTTGTATTTAAAAATAAAATACTTTTTAAAGTAGAATCAATTTTGTCAAAAAAATTGCATTTTTGATGTATTTTCATACTGCAGTCTTTTCAAAGATATTTGAATTTTGATATAATAAAGATCGAACTCTTCCCTATACTAACTTGCACACGCAACTTCACTATAGTTAAGATTACAGTATTTATATTATACATCATTATAAATTATAAAAGGTTCAAATGTTCGTAGATTATAGAGATACAATAAAGAACGACACCTAGCCCATGTTAACTGAAACATAAATAGGGATTATGTAATTTCCATCAGTATCATGGCTGCAGAGGTGTCTGAAACCTAGTAAAGAACAAACCATTACAATAAAAAACATTTCAGGTTAAAGATTGATCATTGATGCCATAATCATAGTTTGTAGCCAGGTCGTCTCTTACTATTCCAAAGAAGAAAAAGCCTTAGGCTTTTTCCTGTTTGTAATCATATAGTAAAGAATGATAAGATGTTATAATAAAGAACGAACTCTTATACTATACATAAATGATCAAAATAGGTCATTATAAATGGGAATATTTTACAGGTTGCAGCGGTTGCTAGCAACCTAGTAAGAGGTGATCACGTCCAATGTTAAGAAATATAAAACCCAAGTGAGATCAAAGAAAAAGTACAACATTAGAACTGCCTTGTCAAAAACCCTTATATAGGAAACTTTCTGTCATTTGACTTTAACAGCAATTACAGTAAAGAACGATCTCTCTCCCATAGTAACTGATATGTTACATTAAAATTACAATAATTTACAATAAATAACGAACTCTGGCCTATACTAGCTTGCATAAGCAACTTAACTATACTATAGGCTGGTAAAATTTTATTTAAAGTTAATATGTGGAGTGATTATAGTATCATGATTGCAGCTTTAGCTGTAATCTAATTTATAAATCAAATCCGGGTTGCAGCGGTAAATAGCAACCTATTACGAGAAGATCACGTCCAATATTAAGAAATATAAAACTCCATACCTCCTAAGAAAAGAGTCAAATCAAAACAAAAAGTACACCATTAAAACCGCCTTTTCCGAAATACCTGTATAGGAGACTTTCTGTTCCTTGGATTGAACATCAAGGGAAATATATTGCCTTGAAAATCAAGAAAAGTGGCAGCTAATACAGCATTCTGCCAAAGCGGCATCTTTTTTCTTTTTTTTTCTTTTCCACAGATAGCTTGGCACTGGAATATAGTTGAGAGTTGTTCAATGGCTTATTTTGAAGGAAATTAATGGGGTTAAATTATAATAAAGATCAAACTCTTCCCTATACTAACTTGCATACGCAACTTCACTATAGTTAAGATTACAGTATTTATATGAAATAACAAACCATTCCATACATTGGACTTATTTAACTACTTGATAGTTTGAGTTTCGTCTCTTACTATTTAAAAGAAGAAAAAGCCGTAGGCTTTTTCCTGTTTGTATTTATAGTTAAAAAATGAACTCAAGTCCAAAGAAACTGAACACTGTGGTTCATTCATATTATGTTCATTATTTTAGCTAGAATGTAAATAAACAAGTTTCTTTTTTAAAATTTTACATAAAGGATCGATGTGGTTCATTGTAAATTATAAAAGGTTTAGAGCTTCTAATGTTCGAAGATTATAGAGTTAAAAATTTTCCAATACCGGGAATCGAACCCGGGCCTTCTAGATCAAAGCCAACTATCCTATCCGCTACACCATATGGGACTATAAAACAGCATGATTTAAGAACCATATGCATATTATTATTTCATCGTATTTTCCGGGTTGCAGCGGTAGCTAGCAATCCGGGTTGCAGCGGTAGCTAGCAACCTAGTAAGAGACGATCACGTCCAATGTTAAGAAATATAAAAACCCCTAACTCCTGAGAAAAGAGTCAGACCAAAACAAAAATTACACCATTAGAACCACCTTGTCCAAAACCCCTATTAAGGAAACTTATCACTCTTTGGCTTGAATAACAAAGAAAATATATTGGCTTGAAAATCAAGAAAATTGACTTTTACCACGTTATTCTCCACAAACGGGATATCTTTTTCTTTCCGCTTGATTTTTTTTCTCAGCTAGCTGGGCACTGGAAAATCATAGAGAGCTGTATAATAGCTCATTTTGAAGGAAATTTTACAGTAAAGAACGATCTCTCTCCCATAGTAACTGATATGGTACATTAAAATTACAATAATTTACAATAAATAACGAACTCTGGCCTATACTAGCTTGCATAGGCAACTTAACTATACTATAGGCTGGTAAAATTTTATTTAAAGTTAATATGTGGAGTGATTATAGTATCATGATTGCAGCTTTAGCTGTAATCTAATTTATAAATCAAATCCGGGTTGCAGCGGTAGCTAGCAACCTATTACGAGAAGATCACGTCCAATATTAAGAAATATAAAACCCCATAACTCCTAAGAAAAGAGTAAAATCAAAACAAAAAGTACACCATTAGAACCGCCTTTTCCGAAATACCTGTATAGGAGACTTTCTGTCCCTTGGCTTGAACATCAAGGGAAATATATTGCCTTGAAAATCAAGAAAAGTGGCAGCTACTACAGCATTCTGCCAAAGCGGCATCTTTTTTCTTTTTTTTTTCTTTTCCACAGATAGCTTGGCACTGGAATATAGTTGAGAGTTGTTCAATGGCTTATTTTGAAGGAAATTAATGGGGTTAAATTAAAATAAAGATCAAACTCTTCCCTATACTAACTTGCATACGCAACTTCACTATAGTTAAGATTACAGTATTTATATGAAATAACAAACCATTCCATACATTGGACTTATTTAACTACTTGATAGTTTGAGTTTCGTCTCTTACTATTTAAAAGAAGAAAAAGCCGTAGGCTTTTTCCTGTTTGTATTTATAGTTAAAAAATGAACTCAAGTCCAAAGAAACTGAACACTGTGGTTCATTCATATTATGTTCATTATTTTAGCTAGAATGTAAATAAACAAGTTTCTTTTTTAAAATTTTACATAAAGGATCGATGTGGTTCATTATAAATTATAAAAGGTTTAGAGCTTCTAATGTTCGAAGATTATAGAGTTAAAAATTTTCCAATACCGGGAATCGAACCCAGGCCTTCTAGATCAAAGCTAACTATCCTATCCGCTACACCATATGGGACTATAAAACAGCATGATTTAAGAACCATATGCATATTATTATTTCATCGTATTTTCCGGGTTGCAGCGGTAGCTAGCAATCCAGGTTGCAGCGGTAGCTAGTAACCTAGTAAGAGACGATCAAGTCCAATGTTAAGAAATATAAAAACCCCTAACTCCTGAGAAAAGAGTCAGATCAAAACAAAAATTACACCATTAGAACCACCTTGTCCAAAACCCCTATTAAGGAAACTTATCACTCTTTGGCTTGAATAACAAAGAAAATATATTGGCTTGAAAATCAAGAAAATTGACTTTAACCAAGCTATTCTCCACAAACGGGATATCTTTTTCTTTCCGCTTGATTTTCCTCCTCAACTAGCTGGGCACTGGAAAATCATAGAGAGCTGTATAATAGCTCATTTTGAAGGAAATTGCAACATCTAGTCACTTTTGTAATTAAAATAAAATACAGTAAAGAACGATCTCTCATCCATAGTAACTGATAAATGGTGGTTCCAGGGGTAGTTACTTGAGGTTCGTCTCTTACTATTTCAAAGAAGAAAAAGCCGTAGGTTTTTTCCTGTTTGTAATGATATCCGGGTTGCAGCGGTAGCTAGCAACCTTTATAATAAAGAACGACCTCTTGCCTATATTAATTTATATTAAAGTTATTATATTTAGCTAAGAGGTAGGGAAACTGAGTTACTTTTTTAAATTGTAAATTTAAGAGATACTACTTTAAATTCAATATATTAAAAAAAATTTCTGACGGGTAATCGAACCTAGGTCTTCCGCATGACTAACAACGATAGTGACCACTGTACTATCAGAGACTTAAAATATATAAATAATATATAAGTCATGATATTAAATTGGTTAATACATCTTTGTACATGTTTTTCCGGGTTGCAGCAGTAGCTAGCAACCTAGTAAGAGACGATCACGTCCAATGTTAAGAAATATAAAAACCCATAGTTCCTAACAAAGGAGTCAAATCAAAACAAAAAGTACACCATTAGAACCGCCTTGTCCGAAACCCCTGTATAGGAAACTTTCTGTCCCTTGGCTTGAACAGCAAGGGAAATATATTGGCTTGAAAATCAAGAAAATTGGCTTTAACCACGTTATTCTCCCCAAAAGGGATATTTTTTTCTCTTTTCTTTTTTTTTTCTTTTCCACAGATAGCTTGGCACTGGAACATCGTAGAGGGTTGTTCAATAGCTCATTTTAAAGGAAATTAATTGGGTTAAAAATCTATAGTAACTAAAATAAATTATTTCTAAAAGAGAATAAATTTTTCCACCAAAAACTGCATTTTTGATGTCTTTTCATTTATAATAAGGAACGACCTCTTGCCTATACTAAATTTTATACGCCGCTTTATTATAGTATAGGTTAGTAATTCCACAGATAGCTTGGCACTGGAACATAGTAGAGAGTTGTTCAATGGCTCATTTTAAAGAAAATTAACGGGGTTAAAAATCTTTTGTAATTAAAACAAATTATTTCTAAAATAGCATCAGTTTTTTGCGAAAAACTGCATATTTCATATTAAAGTTACATTACAAGACGATCATTAAAATAACACTACTTTGCATACATTGGACATTATCCGGGTTGCAGCGGTAGCTAGCACCCTAGTAAGAGACGATCACGTCCAATGTTAAGAAATATAAAAACCCATAGTTCCTAACAGAGGATCTATAATAAAGAACGAACTCTTGCCCTTAGTTACCTATGTCTTGTCAAATTAGCTAATTAATTTCACCTGATTTTGTTTTAAAAATAATTCCCACACCGGGATTCGAACCCAAGCTAATTGGTTGAAAGCCAACTATCCTAAGCCACTAGACCATATGAGATACGTGTAAGAAAGCTAATTAATTGCTTTATGATATATTATAGCATAAATTTCATCGGATATAGCTGAAACCTAGTAAAGAACAAACAAGGCCACATAGTAACTAAAACTTTTAGAATAAAGAATGAACTCTTGCCTATACTAGATTAGATACTCAACTTAATTATAGTTAATGATAAAGTAATGTACATAATTTCTAATGTTATTAGAATTGTTGCCTATAGTAAATGATAAATTTACTAGATCCGGGTTGCAGCGGTAGCTAGCAGCCTAGTAAGAGACGATCACTCCCCATAGTAAAATCCGAGTTGCAGCGGTAGCTAGCAACCTTGTAAGAGACGATCACGTCCAATGTTAAGAAATATAAAAACCCCTAACTCCTAAAAAAAGAGTCAGATCAAAACAAAAAGTAAACCATTAGAATTATAATAAAGAACGAACCCTCGCTTATACCAACTCAAATCTTTAATATATTCCGGGTTGCTATGGTAGTCACATTAAAAGACAATCGTTGGAAAAACAAACTATTGCATACATTGGACTTAGTTAGCTGCCTGATTCTTTAAGAGTCTTCTCTTACTACTCCACAAAAGAAAAAGCCGTAGGCTTTTCCGGGTTGCAGCGGTAGCTAGCAACCTATTAAGAGACGATCACGTCCAATGTTAAGAAATATAAAAACCCATAGCTCCTAAAAAAGGAGTCAGATCAAAACAAAAAGTACACCTTTAGAACCGCCTTGTCCGAAACCCCTGTATAGGAAACTTTCTGTCATTTGGCTTGGAGAGCATTATTATAAAGAACGATCTGTCGGCCATAGTATATTCGTGTTGTAGCGGTAGCTTGCAGCCTAGTAAGAGACGATCAAGTCCAAAATTAAGAAATATAAAAACCATAACTCCTAAAAAAAAGATTCAGATCAAAACAAGAAGAACACTATTAGAACCGCCTTGTCCAAAACTTCTATATAACAAACTTACCGTCCTTTGGCTTGAATAACAAAGAAAATATATTGGCTTGAAAATAAAGAAAATTGACTTTAACCATGTTATTCTCCACAAACGGCACCTTTTTTCCTTTCTTCTTTTCCACAGATAACTTGGCACTGGTACATCGTAAAGAGTTGTTCAATGGCTCATTTTAAAGGAAATTAGTTGGGTTAAAAACTTTTTGTAACTAAAACAAATTATTTTAAAAACAGGATAAATTTGTCCACTAAAAACTGTATTTTTGATGTCTTTTCATACTGCTTTCTTTTCAAAGATATTTGATTTTTGAAGCAATCAAACAGTTCGTAGTAAAGTTGTATTTAAACTTTATATTCCATAGATAGCTTGGCCCTGGAGCATCGTAGAGAGTTGTTCAATGGCTCATTTTAAAGGAAATAAATAACTTTCAAGGACATATCCAGAGGGTTTAGTGGGTTTCAACTCCCCTCCCCAAAAATGTTTGTCCGACTCATAGCAACGAATATAAAAGAAATATAACAAAATTGGATATAAATAAAAAGTACAAAAATGAATATTAACAAGTTTTTTATGCGTTTTTGAAGTTTTTATAATAAAGAACGAATATTCTACCGATTTTCTACTAATAACCATATATGACGTAATTAGCGATGTGACCTAAAACTCGAAAAAATCAATTTTTATTTTATTTTCGCTTTCAGTTCAGAATCGCTAAAGATACAAACTGCAAAAATGTTTAAGGTATCAGAGCAATCCTTCCAAAATCAATATACGAATTTTCTAAGAAGTACGCCTCCGTATAATCACTGTGTTGTCTAGAATTTTCCATTACACCTATAAACTTATCCAATGTTACCAGTCCATAGCTTGGAAGCTTTTAATTAAACTGACAACATTTCTTTTGGATATTACTATGAAGTTTTGGCAGAGCATGTCTAGCCAACTTTTCAACAGCATCCACTCTTTCAAAGAGAATTTTAATCTGTAATTTTGAATACTTTTCGTAATCCTGGTAAAACATTCGTAAAATTTTTCTCAATTTACGAATATCAGCATGAATTTTTGCCATCTTCTTGGACTTCTGAATGTAATTTTTCACTTTGTCCTTATTCGTTCTTTGGTAAAGCCTCGCAAAGGTTTTAATTTTTTTATTATAGCTTTTGTCACCCCAGTATCTACCCATTATTCTGGTAGCAACTTGTTTCTTATGTTTGTTTTGGTAATTTTTATCATTATCATGCCGTTCCTTGGTCTTTTGTTTGGCTGTCTCAATTTTTGCATGTCTATAAACTTCATCATTATAATAACGCTAATTGTCACTATGAATTTTTGCATGTCTATAATCTTAATCATTAAGATAACACACCTTGCTCTTTTGTTTGGCTCTCTCAATTTTTGCTTCTCGATACGCCTGGCTGGTTGAATACCTTTGCTTTTTTCTTTTCAAGATGCTGTCTCTGTTTTTTGTGTACTAGTGTTTTTTTTTAATCCGGGTTGCAGCGGTAGCTAGCAACCTAGTCCGGGTTGCAGCGGTAGCTAGCAACCTAGTAAGAGACGTTTATAATAAAGAACGACCTCTTGCCTATACTAAATTATATAGGCCACTTAACTATAGTATAGGTTAGTAAATCACTGAAATAACAAACCATTCCATACATTGGACTTAGTTAGCTACTTGATTGTTTGAGTTTCGTCTCTTACTATTTAAAAGAAGAAAAAGCCGTAGGCTTTTTCCTGTTTGTATTTATAGTTAAAAAATGTAAATAAACAAGCTTCTTTTTTAAATTTTAAATTGAAAAGATAGTGCTTTTAATTCAACGTATTAAAAGCTCTCCCCGACGGGGAATCGAGCCCTCTTCTCCCAGGTAACAAGTGGGCATGCTTACCATTAGACTATCGAAGACTTATAAAATAAAAGTTACATATAAGATATGATAATAATTTTTTAATCCGGGTTTAATAATAATCCGGGTTGCAGCGGTAACTAGCAACCTAGTAAGAGACGATCACGTCCAATGTTAATCCGGGTTGCAGCGGTAGCTAGCAACCTAGTAAGAGACGATCACGTCCAATGTTAAGAAATATAAAAACCCATAGCTCCTAAAATAGGAGTCAGATCAAAACAAACAGTACACCATTAGAACCGCCTTGTCCAAAAACCCTGTACAGTAAACTTTCTGTTATTTGGCTTGAACAGCAAGGGAAATATATTTTCTGGGTTGCAGCGGTAGCTAGCAACCTAGTAAGAGACGATCACTTCCAATGTTAAGAAATATAAAAACCCATAGTTCCTAAAAAAGGAGTCAGATCAAAACAAAAAGTACGCCATTAGAACCGCCTTGTCCGAAACCCCTGTATATGTCTGTCTCTTGGCTTGAACAGCAAGGGAAATATATTGGCTTGAAAATCAAGAAAAGTGGCAGCTACTACAACATTCTGCCTAAACGGGATATGTTTTTTATTTTCTTTCTTTTCCACAGATAGCTTGGCACTGGAACATCGTAGATAGTTGTTCAATGGCTCATTTTAAAGGAAATTAGTTGGGTTAAAAATCTATAGTAACTAAAATAAATTATTTCTAAAAGAGAATAAATTTTTACACCAAAAACTGCATTTTTGATGTCTTTTCACACTGCAGTCTTTTCAAAGATATTTGATTTTTTCCGGGTTGCAGTGGTAGCTAGCAACCTAGTAAGAGACGATCACGTCCAATGTTATCTTGGTTGCAGCGGTAGCTAGCAACCTAGTAAGAGACGATCACGTCCAATGTTAAGAAATATAAAAACCCATAGTTCCTAAAAAAGGAGTCGGATCAAAACAAATCCGGGTTGCAGCGGTAGCTAGCAACCTAGTAAGAGACGATCACGTCCAATGTTGAGAAATGTAACAACCTATAGTTCCTAAAAAAAGGAGTCAGATCAAAACAAAAAGTACACCATTAGAACCGCCTTGTCCGAAACCCCTTGAATGGAAACTTACTGCCCTTTGGCTTGAACAGCAAGGGAAATATATTGGCTTGAAAATCAAGAAAATTGACTTTAACCACGTTATTCTCCACAAACGGGATATTTTTTTCTTTTTTTCTTCTTTTCCAGAGATAGCTTTGCACTGGAGCATTGTAGAGAGTTGTTCAATGGCTCATTTTAAAGGAAATTAATTAGTGTAAAACCCTTTTTTAACTAAAACAAATTATTTTAAAACAGGATAAATTTTTCCACTAAAAACTGTATTTTTGATGTCTTTCCATACTGCTATCTTTTCAAAGACATTTGATTTTTGAAGCAATCAAACAGTTCGTGGTAAGGTTGTATTTTAAACTTTATATTCCATAGATAGCTTAGCACTGGAACATCGTAGAGAGTTGTTCAATGGATCATTTTAAATCCGTGTTGCAGCGGTAGCTAGCAACCTAGTAAGAGACGATCACGTCCAATGTTAAGAAATATAAAAACCCATAGTTCCTAACAAAGGAGTCAGATCAAAACAAAAAGTACACCGTTAGAACCGCCTTGTCCGAAACCCCTGTATAGAAAACTTTCTGTCCCTTGGCTTGAACAGCAAGGGAAATATATTGGCTTGAAAATCAAGAAAATTGACTTTAACTACGTTATTCTCCCCAAACGGGATATTTTTTTCTCTTTTCTTTTTTTCTTTTCCACAGATAGCTTGGCACTGGAACATCGTAGAGGGTTGTTCAATAGCTCATTTTAAAGGAAATTAATTGGGTTAAAAACCTTTTGTAACTAAAATAAATTATTTCTAAAAGAGAATAAATTTTTCCACCAAAAACTGCATTTTCGATGTCTTTTCACACTGCAGTCTTTCAAACATAATCGTATACCAGCGGTAAGATTTGAACCCACGCCTCCGACGAGACTGGTGGCTAACACCAGTGCCTTGGACCACTCGGCCAGGCTGCCTCTCATAAATAAATATATATGTGAATTTGGGTTGCAGCAGTAGCTAGCAACCTAGTAAGAGACGATCAGTCCAATGCTAAGAAATATAACAAAACTCCTAAAAATATAGTCAGATCAAAACAAAAGTACATCATTAGAATTACCTTGTCTGAAACCCTACTAGATAAATAATGAATGTCATCATAGTTTTATATTAGAGCTATGCCGTGAATAGAAAAACACGAAATTATATTGTTGTTTCTGAAGATTAGTACATAAAGGCTCGATCATCGAATAAAGCTGAAACTAAGTAAAGGGCAATTATGCCTCCATATATCCACAGTGATGTCAAAAAATACCTTAAAATTTTAAAATTAGTTTTATTTTTGGTTAGGTTCTAACTACCCAACGTGGGATTTAATATGTATTTCCAGACCAAAAAATTCCATTTTTTTATATATCTTATTTTTCAGTTTAGAATTGCTAAAGTTATTATGTAAATCCGGGTTGCAGTGGTAGTTAGCAACCTAGTAAGAAACGATCCCGTCCAATGTTAAGAAATATAACAACCCATAACTCCTAAAAAAAAAAGTCAGATCAAAAACAAAAAGTACACCATTAGAACCGCCTTGTCCGAAACCCCTGCATAGGAAACTTTCTGTCCCTTGGCTTGAACAGAAAGGGCAATATATTAGCCTGAAAATCAAGAAAAGTGGTGGCTACTACAACATTCTGTCTAAACGGCATATTTTTTTTTCTTTCTTTTATCTTTTCCACAGATAGCATGGCACTGGAACATCGTAGAGAATTGTTCAATGGCTTATTTTAAAGGAAATTAATTGGGTTAACAATCTTTTATAACTAAAATAAATTATTTCTAAAAGAGAATAAATTTTTCCACTAAAAACTGCATTTTTGATGTCTTTTCATATTTATAATAAAGAATAAGTTTAAGAGACGATCACGTCCAATGTTAAGAAATATAAAAACCCTTAGCTCCTAAAAAAGTTACAATAAGGAACGAATTGTAACCCATAGTAACTGAATTATTAAATCAAACAGTTCTTGGTCATAATAAAGAGTTGTCTAATGGCTAATTTTAAAGGAAATTGTTGTATACAGAAACCTTTTGTAATTAACGAAAATAATTATTATCATAAAATAAATTTTTACGATATTGTAAACAACTAACTCTTGACCACAGTAAGCAATTTAATTTTGAAAATAAAGAATTACGGCAGAAACCTAAATGGTAGTACAAGTAAGATACGTTTTGTTACATCCGGGTTGCAGCGGTAGCTAGCAACCTAGTAAGAGATGATCACGTCTAATGTTAAGAAATATAAAAACTCCTAACTCCTAAATTTTTCATTAAGGAACGAACTGTAGCCCCTAGTATTGTAGCAAAGAACAAACTCTAGCCCAGAGTATCTGAAACATTAAATACACATCCGGGTTGCAGCGGTAGCTAGCAACCTAGTAAGAGACGATCACGTCCAATGTTAAGAAATATAAAAACCCATAGTTCCTAAAAAAGGAGTCAGATCAAAACAAAATATAATAAAGAACGACCTCTTGCCTATACTAAATTTTATAGGTCACTTAATTATAGTATAGGTTAGTAAAGTTACATCCGGGTTGCAGCGGTAGCTAGCAACCTAGTAAGAGACGATCACGTCCAATGTTAAGAAATATAAAAACCCATAGTTCTTAAAAAAAAGAGTCAGATCAAAACAAAAAGTACACCATTAGAACCGCCTTGTCCGAAACCCCTGCATAGTAAAATTTCGGTCCCTTGGCTTGAACAGCAAGGGAAATATATTGGCTTGAAAATCAAGAAAAGTGGCAGCTTCTACAACATTCTGCCTAAACGGGATTTTTTTTCTTTTTTTTTTCTTTTTTTTTTATTTTTTTGTATCCAGAGATAGCTTGGCACTGGAACATCGTGGAGGGTTGTTCAATAGCTCATTTTAAAGGAAATTAATTGGGTTAAAAATCTATATTAACTAAAATAAATTATTTCTAAAAGATAATAAATTTTTCCACCAAAAACTGCATTTTGATGTCTTTTCAGACTGCAGTCTTTCAAACATAATCGTATACCAGCGGTAAGAATTGAACCCACGCCTCTGAAGAGACTGGTGGCTAACACCAGTGCCTTGGACCACTCGGCCAGGCTGCCTCTCATAAATAAATATATATGTGAATTTGGGTTGCAGCAGTAGCTAGCAACCTAGTAATAGACGATCAGTCCAATGCTAAGAAATATAAAAACCCAAAACTCCTAAAAATAGAGTCAGATCAAAACAAAAGTACATCATTAGAAATACCTTGTCTGAAACCCTACTAGATAAATAATGAACGTCATCATAGTTTTATATTATTATATATAAGGATCGAAGTTCTATTGTGTTAAAATTTCCAACAGTTTACAATAAAAGACGATCATTGAAATAACAAACAATTGCATACATTGGAATTATCTAGCTACTTGATTGTTAGAGACTCGTCTCTTACTATTTCAAAGAAGAAAAAGCCGTAGGCTTTTTCCTTTGTGTAATCAGTTTATTATCATAGGCAGTGCGCTAGCACTGCCTGAGTAATCCGGGTTGCAGCGGTAGCTAGCAACCTAGTAAGAGACGATCACGTCCAATGTTATCCGGGTTGCAGCGGTAGCTAGCAACCTAGTAAGAGACGATCACCTCCAATGTTAAGAAATATAAAACCCCCCAACTCCTAAAAAAAGCGTCAGATCAAAACAAAAAGTACACCATTAGAACCGCCTTGTCCGAATCCTCTATAAAGGAAACTTACCGCCCTTTGGCTTGAATAACAAATCCGGGTTGCAGCGGTAGCTAGCAACCTAGTAAGAGACGATCACGTCCAATGTTAAGAAATATAAAAACCCATAGTTCTTAAAAAAGAGTCAGATCAAAACAAAAAGTACACCATTAGAACCGCCTTGTCCGAAACCCCTGCATAGTAAAATTTCTGTCCCTTGGCTTGAACAGCAAGGAAAATATTGGCTTGAAAATCAAGAAAAGTGGCAGCTACTACAACATTCTGCCTAAACGGGATATTTTTTTCTTTTTTTTTTCTTTTTTTTTTCTTTTTTCTTTTCCACAGTTACAGTAAAGAACGATCTCTCTCCCATAGTAACTGATATGTTACATTTTTTTTTATAATAAAGAACAAACTCTAGCCAGTAGCAGCTTAAATATTTTATATAAAGATTTTATAGTAAAGAATGAACTCAAGTCCAAAAGAACAGAACCCTGTGGTTCATTCATATATTCTTCAGTAGTTTAGCTAGGAGGTAACTAAACAAGTTTCTTTTATAAATTCGATATTTAAAACACCTTGCTTTAAATTCTTTAAACTCAATTTTTAAAAATTTCTCCCCGAATGGGAATCGAACCCCGTTCTACTGCATAACAAGTGGGTATGCTAACATTGTACCATCAGAGACTTGTAATTTATAAGTTACATATAAAACATGATAATAAATTCGCTAATAAACTAAAAAAATTATATAAGGAATCGGTTTGTTTGTTTCTTCGGTATCATAGCAGTAGAAATGGCTGAAACCTAGTATAGAACAAATCATGGCACAAATTGGGCTTAGCTTTATGCCTGAATCTTTAAAGATCGTTTCTTACTATTCCAAATAAGAAAAAGCCATAGGCTTTTCTTGTTTGTAATCTGGTATATATAGAATATTATCATCCAATTTTATGAGTCTGAACTCTTGGAAATGTGGTGTTCAAATGGCGGCACTAAATTTTCAGACTACTGCTACTTCCATGGAAATCAATAATTCTTTTTTCGAACAAAATCTAAGGAATGGACACCTGCTGAAACCAGACTTAATAAAAATAGAACAAAATAACGCTCAATGCCTTTTCATACACTTAATATCTGGACAGACCCTCTCCAGAATAATCGTTACCACACAGTGTTTTGAACTCAAATCCTTCTTAGCAGAAGTCCATTTCCACAGGACCGTGGTAACTGCTATTACAAATATATCATCCGGGTTGCAGCGGTAGCTAGCAACCTAGTAAGAGACGATCACGTCCAATGTTAAGAAATATAAAAACCCATAGTTCCTAACAAAGGAGTCAGATCAAAACAAAAAGTACACCATTGGAACCGCCTTGTCCGAAACCCCTGTATAGGAAACTTTCTGTCCCTTGGCTTGAACAGCAAGGGAAATATATTGGCTTGAAAATCAAGAAAATTGACTTTAACCACGTTATTCTCCCCAAACGGGATATTTTTTTCTCTTTTCTTTTTTTTTCTTTTCCACAGATAGCTTGGCACTGGAACATCGTAGAGGGTTGTGTAATAGCTCATTTTAAAGGAAATTAATTGGGTTAAAAATCTATAGTAACTAAAATAAATTATTTCTAAAAGAGAATAAATTTTTCCACCAAAAACTGCATTTTTGATGTCTTTTCACACTGCAGTCTTTCAAACATAATCGTATACCAGCGGTAAGATTTGAACCCACGCCTCCGAAGAGACTGGTGGCTAACACCAGTGTCTTGGACCACTCGGCCAGGCTACCTCTCATTAATAAATATATATGTGAATTTGGGTTGCAGCAGTAGCTAGCAACCTAGTAAGAGACAATCAGTCCCATGCTAAGAAATATAACAAAACTCCTAAAAATAGAGTAAGATCAAAACGAAAGTACATCATTGAAACTACCTTGTCTGAAACCCTACTAGATAAATAATGAATGTCGTCATAGCTTTATATTAGATTAGAGCTATGACGTGAATAGAAAAACACGAAATTATATTGTTGTTTCTGAAGACGTCATGAAATAATATCATTGCGCTATGACGTCAATAAAATCATTACGCTGTTACGTCATAATTACTACTTAAGAACATTACTACTTAAGAACAACAAAGATGTAAATTTTCTCAGTCTTGATTAGAATAATGGTTAGATCGAAGCAAGCTATACGCAATTTTTAAAAACAGTACTACACAAACAACAGAGATAGTATCTTGAAAAGAGAAAAGCAAAAATATTCAACCGACCAGGCGCATCGAGAAGTATACATTAAAGAACGAACTTTAGTCCATAGTTTATATTAAAGGACGATCATTAGAAAAGCACACCCTTGCATATATTGGACTGAGTTAGTTTTTCAGTTTAGAATCGCTAAAGTTATTATGTAAACTGTAAAAATATTTATGATATCTGAGCAATAATTTTAATCTTTTCATTCAAACTAACAAAATACCTTAAAATTTAAAAATTAGTTTTACTTTTTGTTAGGTTATGGATACTCGATACGAGTCATAAGAAGTGTTAATTAGATGATCCGGGTTGCAGCGGTAGCTAGCAACCTAGTAAGAGACGATCACCTCCAATGTTAAGAAATATAAAACCCCCCCACTCCTAAAAAAAGAGTCAGATCAAAACAAAAAGTACACCATTAGAACCGCCTTGTCCGAATCCTCTATAAAGGAAACTTACCGCCCTTTGGCTTGAATAACAAAGAAAATATATTGGCTTGAAAATCAAGAAAATAGACTTTTACCACGTTATTCTCCACAAACGGGATATTTTTTTCTTTCCGCTTTTTTTTTCTGCTCAGCTAGCTGGGCACTGGAAAATCATAGAGAGTTGTATAATAGCTCATTTTAAAGGTAATTGCAACATCTAGTCACTTTTGTAATTAAAAATAAAATACTTTTTAAAGTAGAATCAATTTTGTCAAAAAAATTGCCTTTTTGATGTATTTTCATACTGCAGTCTTTTCAAAGATATTTGAATTTTGAAGCAATAAAACAGTTCATGGTAATGAACTCTATAGTAATAATAGCTACTTGTCTCAATAGTAACCGAAACTCCTGGAACCAAAATTTTCTTTTTTGGCTTAATCGCTAAAATTATTATGTAAACTGCAAAAATATTTATGATGCCTAATCAATAATAGTAATTTTTTAATTTAAACAACAAAAATACATGAAAATTCTAAAATTAGTTTTGCTTTTTGTCTCCTGGAAGAAAAATTTTACAATAAAGAACGACACCTAGCCCATGTTAACTGAAACATAAATAGGGATTATGTAATTCCCATCAGTATCATGTCTGTTCACATTAAAAGACGATCATTGGAATAACATACCACTGCATACATTGGACTTAGTTAGCTACTTGATTGCTTGAGGCTCGTCTCTTACTATTTCAAAGAAGAAAAAGCCATAGGTTTTTTCCTGTTTGTAATAATATAGCATGAAATTACATTAAAGGACGATCATTTGAAGATCCGGGTTGCAGCGGTAGCTAGCATATAATGAAGAATGACCTCGTGCCTATACTAAATTTTATAGGCCACATAACTATAGAGTATAGGCTAGTACAGTTAAATTTAAGTATAATAAAGAACAAACTCTTCTGTATACTAACTTGCATAGGAAAATTCACTATGGTTAAGATTACAGAATATATATTATGACAATGCAAAAATTATGAGAAAAAAGTGCAAAACTCTGCAAACTGCAAAAATATTTAGAATGTTTGAGGAACAATTTCATTTACAGTAAAATCTGGGTTGCAGCGGTAGCTAGCAACCTAGTAAGAGACGATCACGTCCAATGTTAAGAAATGTAAAAACCCATAGTTCCTAAAAAAGTTATAATAAAGAACGACCTCTTGCCTATACTAAATTTTATACGCCACTTAATTATAGTATAGGTTAGTAATTCAACAGATAGCATGGCACTGGAACATCGTAGAGAGTTGTTCAATGGCTCATTTTAAAGGAAATTAATTGGGTTAAAAACCTTTTTTAATTAAAACAAATTATTTTTATTACATTAAGAAATTTTAATTATGTTCCTTAAGAAATCATCATAAGTAAAAATTTCCCGTACGGAAATTGAACTCAAGCCTGCTGGGTGACAGCTATCCCAACCTCTAGACCATATAGGATATATTAAAATATCCGATTAATGAAGTTTATGTTAAAGAACAAATTATAAACATAATTAGCTGCCTGATTATTTGAGGATCGTCTCTTACTATTCCAAAGAAGAAAAAAGCCGTAGGCTTTTTCCTGTTTGTAATTTATTTTATAATAAAGGATGAACTTCAGGCTTTACTAACTGAAAAGTTTAGTATTTTTATATAGTAAAGAACGAGCTCTAAATGATAGTTGTAGCTATAGCTGCAATCAAGTGAAAGACAAATCGAAGCATATAGTAACTAAAAGTTTTAAATATGTTTTGGAATTATAATAAAGAACGACCTCATGCCTATACTAAATTTTATACGCCACTATTGAATTATAGTAAAGGTTAGTAATTCCACAGATAGCTTGGCACTGGAACATCGTAGAGAGTTGTTCAATGGCTCATTTTAAAGGAAATTAATGGGGTTAAAAATATTATATTAAAAGACGATCATTAGAAGAACAAACCATTGCATACATTGAACTTAGTTAGCTCCCTTATTCTTTGAGAGTCGTCTCTTACTACTCCAAAGAAGAAAAAGCCGTAGGCTTTTTCCTGTTTGTAATCAGGGTTTACATAATCTGGGTTGTTCTTACAGTAAAGAACGATCTCTCGCCCATAGTAACTGATATACGGTGGTTCTAGGGGTAGCTACAAGCCATCCAGATTGTAGTGGTATCCGGGTTGAAGCGGCAGCTGTAACCCGGAGTCTCTTTGCTTAAAAACAAAGAAAATATGTCGGTTTGTATTAAACAAAAACCTAAAAAAAATGATTTTAAAATTTTCAGGTATTTTTCCAGTTTTTATATAAGAGATCGATGAAGTTATCATAAATGGTATCAGTCAAGAAGATCTCGTGTAGTAGTCATTAATAGAAGTTTTGTTTTATAATATAGAACGACCTCTTGCCTATATTAAACTTTAGAGGCCACTTAACTGTAGTATAGGTTAGTAAAATTTACATTAAAGAACGAACTTTAGTCCATAGTCCGGGTTGCAGCGGTAGCTAGCAACCTAGTAAGAGACGATCACGTCCAATGTTAAGAAATATAAAAACCCATAGTTCCTAAAAAGGAGTCAGATCAAAACAAAAAGTACACCATTAGAACCGCCTTGTCCGAAACCCCTTTATAGGAAACTTTCTGTCCCTTGGCTTGAACAGCAAGGGAAATATACTGGCTTGAAAATCAAGAAAATTGACTTTAACCACGTTATTCTCCCCAAACGGGATATTTTTTTCTTTTTTTCTTTGTATCCAGAGATAGCTTGGCTTTGGAACATCGTAGAGGGTTGTTCAATAGCTCATTTTAAAGGAAATTAATTGGGTTAAAAACCTTTTGTAACTAAAATAATTTACAGTAAAGAATGATCGCTCATGCATAGTAACTGATATATGGTGGTTCCAGGGGTAGTTACTTGTGGTTCGTTTCTTACTATAATAAAGAACGACCTCATGCCTATACTAAATTTTATACGCCACTGGATTATAGTATAGGTTAGTAATTCCACAGATAGCCTGGCACTGGAATATCATAGAGAATTGTTCAATGGCTCACTTTAAAGGAAATTAATGGGGTTAAAAACCTTTTGTAATTTAATTAAATTATTTTTATTATATTATCCAGGTTGCAGCGGTAGCTAGCAACCTAGTAGGAGACGATCACGCCCCATAGTAAAAACTAAAGTAACCTATAACTCCTGAAAGAAGATTCAGATCAAAACTTGAAGTACTCTATTGGAATCGACTTGTCCAAAACTTCTATATAGCAAACTTACCGTTTTTTGGCTTGAATAGTCTGGGTTGCAGCGGTAGCTAGCAACCTAGTAAGAGACGATCACGTCCAATGTTAAGAAATATAATTACATTAAAAGACGATCATTGGAATAACATACCACTGTATACATTGGACTTACTTACTCTTCTTTTGGACTTAGTTCGTCTCTTACTATTTCAAAGAAGAAAAAGCCGTAGGCTTTTTCCTGTTTGTAATGATATAGCATAAAACGAAACCCAAGTTGTAACTAACGTCATCCTTGTTGTTATACCACTTAATCTATATAGGTTTGTCCTGGTTGCAGCGGTAGCTAGCAACCTAGTAAGAGATCCGGGTTGCAGCGGTAGCTAGCAACCTAGTAAGAGACGATCACGTCCAATGTTAAGAAATGTAAAAACCTATAGTTCCTAAAAAAGGAGTCAGATCAAATTCAAAGTACACCATTAGAACCGCCTTGTCCGAAACCCCTTGAAAGGAAACTTACCGCACTTTGGCTTGAACAGCAAGGGAAATATATTGGCTTGAAGATCAAGAAAAATGGCAGCTACTACAACATTCTGCCTAAACGGGATATTTTTTTTTCTTCTTCTTTTCCAGAGATAGCTTGGCACTGGAACATCGTAGAGAGTTGTTCAATGGCTCATCCGGGTTGCAGCGGTAGCTAGCAACCTAGTAAGAGACGATCACGTCCAATGTTAAGAAATATAAAAACCCATAGTTCCTAAAAAAGGAGTCAGATCAAAACAAAAAGTACACCATTAGAACCGCCTTGTCCGAAAACCCTGTATAGGAAAATTTCTGTCCCTTGGCTTGAACAGCAAGGGAAATATATTGGCTTGAAAATCAAGAAAAGTGGCAGCTACTACAACATTCTATCTAAACGGGATATTTTTTTCTTTTTTTCTTTGTTTCCAGAGATAGCTTGGCACAGTAAGAGACGATCACGTCCAATGTTAAGAAATATAAAAACCCCTAACTCCTAAAAACAGAGTCAGATCAAAACAAAAAGTACACCATTAGAACCGCCTTGTCCGAAACCCCTATAAAGGAAACTTACCGCCCTGCGGCTTGAATAACAAAGAAAATATATTGGCTTGATAATCAAGAAAATTGACTTTAACCACGTTATTCTCCACAAACGGGATATTTTTTTCTTTCTTTCTTTTCCACAGATAACTTGGCACTGGAACATCCTAGAGAGTTGTTCAATGGCTCATTTTAAAGGAAATCTCCAGATCTAGCGCTATTTGTACTTAATTTTTTTTTTAATGAATTTTTATAATAAAGAACGACCTCTTGCCAATATAAAATTTTATACGCCACTTAATTATAGTATAGGTTAGTAATTCAACAGATAGCTTGGCACTGGAACATCGTAGAGAGTTGTTCAATGGCTCATTTTAAAGGAAATTTATAATAAAAAAGAAATTTATAATAGAAAAGAATTACATTAAGGAACGAACTGAAATAATAAAAGAAATAATTATATAGATGATTAGTTGATTGTTTACATTAAAACACGATAATTGGAATAACAAACCATTGCATACATTAGACTAAGTGTTATAGTAAAGAACGGACTCTAGCTATTAGTAATTAAAATATACAGGAACAATTAAGCCAATAGCTCCAGGTACAATAAAGCAAGCAGTTTTAGGTAATTAGGCCATCACTTGCTAACAACTTAGCCAACAGCTGAAGGTTAAAGATAGCAAACTGCTTTAGTCAACTAACCAACAGGTGCAGGTACAATAAAACAAACAGCCGCAGAAAAGTATGCCAACAGCTGCATCTAAATTAAAGCAAACAGCTGCAGACAACTAAGCCAAAAGCTGCGAACAACTAGGCCAACAGCTGCAGGTGCAATCAAACAAACAGGTGCACATGCCTAAGCCAACAGATGCCAGTACAACAAGCACAAACAACCAAACCAATATCTGCCGGTATAATAAAGCAAACAGTTGTAGGCAACAAAGCCAACAGCTGAAAACAACTAAGCCCATAGCTGCCGGTGCAATAAAGCAAACAGCTGTAAACAACCAAGCTAACAGCTGCCAGTACAATATGCACGGACAACTAAGCCAATAGCTACAAATACAATAGAGCAAACAGTTGTAGACAACTAAGCCAACAGCTGCAGGTACAATAAAGCAAATAACTTCAAAACACCGAATATGATATGATGTTTTCTGGGTTGCAGCGGTAGTAAACATAAGGAATTGTGTTAAAGATTGATCAATGATGTAATTGTAGGTTGTAGCCAATTATAATAAAGAACGAACTCTTTCCTATACTAAATAAGCCTATACTAGTTAATGATATATCCAGGTTGCAGCGGTAGCTAGCAACCTAGTAAGAGACGATCACGTCCAATGTTAAGAAATATAAAACCCATAACTCCTAAAAAAAAGTCAGATCAAAACAAAAAGTACACCATTAGAACCGCCTTGTCCAAAACCCCTATATAGGAAACTTTCTGTTTCTTGGCTTGAAAAGCAAGGGAAATATATTAGCTTGACAATCAAGAAAAGTGGCGGCTACTACAACATTCTATCTAAACGGCATATTTTTTTTTCTTTTTTTCCACAGATAGCTTGGCACTGGAACATCGTAGAGAGTTGTTCAATGGATCATTTTAAAGGAAATTAATTGGGTTAAAAATTTATATTAAAAGACGAGCATTGGAATAACAAAAATTTGCATACATTGGAATTAGTTAGCCAATTGATAGTTTGAGGTTCGTCTCTTACTATTTTAAAGAAGAAGAAGCCGTAGGCTTTTTCCTGTTTTTAATCATAGCTCCTAAAAAAGGAGTCAGATCAAAACAAAAAGTACACCATTAGAACCACCTTGTCCGAAACCCCTATATTGGAAACTTTCTTTCCCTTGGCTTTAACATCCGGGTTGCAGCGGTAGCTAGCAACCTAGTAAGAGACGATCACGTCCAATGTTAAGAAATATAAAAACCCATAGTTCCTAAAAAAGGAGTCAGATCATCCGGGTTGCAGCGGTAGCTAGCAACCTAGTAAGAGACGATCACGTCCAATGTTAAGAAATATAAAACCCATAGTTCCTAACAGAGGAGTCAGATCAAAACAAAAAGTACACCATTAGAACCACCTTGTCCAAAACCTCTTTAAAGGAAACTTACCGCCCTTTGGCTTGAATAACAAAGAAAATATATTGGCTTGAAAATCAAGCAAATTGACTTTTACCACGTTATTCTCCACAAACGGGATGTTTTTTTCTCTTTTCTTTTGTATCCAGAGATAGATTGGCACTGGAATATCGTAGAGGGTTGTTCAATAGCTCATTTTAAAGGAAATTAATTGGGTTAAAAAGCTTTTTTAACTAAAATAAATCATTTCTAAAAGAGAATAAATTTTTCCACCAAAAACTGCATTTTCGATGTCTCTTCACACTGCAGTCTTTCAAACATAATCGTATACCAGCGGTAAGATTTGAACCGACGCCTCCGAAGAGACTGGTGGCTAACACCAGTGCCTTGGACCACTCGGTCAGGTTGCCTCTCATAAATAAATATATATGTGAATCTGGGTTGCGGCAGTAGCTAGCAATCTAGTAAGAGACGATCAGTCCAATGCTAAGAAATATAACAAAACTCCTAAAAATAGAGTCAAATCAAAACAAAAGTACATCATTAGAATTACCTTGTCTGAAACCCTACTAGATAAATATTGAATGTCGTCATAGTTTTATATTAGAGCTATGACGTGAATAGAAAAACATGAAATTATATTGTTGTTTCTGAAGACGTCATGAAATAATATCATTGCGCTATGACGTCAATAAAATCATTACGCCGTGACGTCATAATTACTATATAAGAAGCGTCAGAACTGTAAATGTTCTCATTCATAATTACATAATGGTTTCAATCAAGTAAGCTATACGCAAGTTGAAAAAACAGTACTACACAAACAACAGAGATAGTATCTTGAAAAGAAAAAAGCAAAGGTATTCAACCGACCAGGCGTATCGAGAAGTAATAATTGAGAGACAAACAGCAAGATGTGTTATCTCAATGATGAAGATTATAGACATGCAAAAATTGAGACAGCCAAACAAAAGTTCAAGGATAGTTATCACAATGATGAAGACTACCGCATCAAATATAAGAAAAACCAAAAGCAAAGGTATTCAACCGTCCAGGTGTATCGAGAAGTAAAAATTGAGACAGCCAAACAAAAGATCAAGGAGCGTTACTGGGGTGACAAAATCTATAGTAAAAAAATTAAATTCTCTGCGAGGTTGTACCGAAGAACGCATAAGGACAAAGGGAAAAATTACATTCAGAAATACAAGAAGATGGCAAAAATGCAGGCTGATCTTTGGAAATTGAGAAACATTTTACGCATGATTTATCGGGATCACGAAAAGTATTCAAAATTACAGATTAAAATTCTCTTTGAAAGAGCGGATGCTGTTGAAAAGTCGGCTAGAAATTCTTTGGCAAAGCTTCATAGTAATATCCAAAAGAAATGTTGTCAGTTTAACGAAAAGCTTCCATTTATAATAAAGAACGACCTATTGCCTATACTAAAATTTATACGCCACTTAATTATAGTATAGGTTAGTAGTTCTACAGATAGCTTGGCTCTGGAACATCATAGAGAGTTGTTCAATGGCTCATTTTCAAGAAAATTAATGGGCTTAAAAACCTTTTATAATTAAAACAAATTATTTTCAAAATAGAATCAGTATTTTTCCGAAAAACTGCATATTTCATGTTAAAGATTGATCAATGACGTTATGATCGTATACCAGCGGTAGGATTTGAACCCGCGCCTTCGAAGGTACTGGTGGCTAACACCAGTGCCTTGGACCACTTGGCCACGCTGCCTCTCATAACTATATATGTGAATCCTGGTTGCAGCAGTAGCTATTTAGAAGTTTTGGACAAGGCGGTTCTAATAGTGTACTTCTTGTTTTGATCTGAATCTTTTTCTTAGGAGTTATGGGTTTTTATATTTCTTAACATTAGACGTGATCGTCTCTTACTAGGTTGCTAGCAACCGCTGCAACCCATATTAAATGAACTGTTTGACAACTTATATTATGTAAACCCTTATTACAAACAGGAAAAAGCCGACGGCTTTTTCTTCTTTGGAGTAGTAAGAGACGACTCTCAAAGTATCAGGCAGCTAACTAAGCCCGCAGCAGACAGCAGACAGGTTCAGTGGATAGGGTTCACAAAGAAAACGGATGAAGAGAAGCAGTCATAGTGAAAGGTAGTGGTAAAGCAGGGTCAGGGCTCAGCATAAAAAGAAAATTTGATAAATTTTCCTCTTGGCTACATAAAACCCATCAAGACGTATCAAACCGTATCAACCCGAAAAGCATCAAGCACAAACCTTGCTTAACAAGATCGACCAAATCAAAGGCGAAATTTCAATACGCAAGAATGAATTCAAAGCTTTCGAGCAAATTTCTTTTAGCGAATATCTCGATATATATATCGAGATTTCAAGCGAATTTTTCTATTAGAACCGTTATCGTAGACAGGCTTGAAATCAAATCCTTTATGTCTTAGGGATTGTCTACTTTCCATTACGCTACGGCAACTACTGTTATTTAATAAGTTATTATCAAATATATTATGATTTTGCAAACAAAATAATAGGTGACGTCATAATAAAAGGTTACAACCATCATGGTTGAACGGGTAGCTGCAACTTATTAAAGGACAAACCAAATCCCTTAGTAACAATAAAAATTGCTAGTTACATTATTTCTTACGAAGATTAACACGGATGCAACCCTAAATGACATTATTTGATTAATGTGACACTGGTTTCTTACCTTTGAGGTTTTAGCTTTTTTTCCCTTTATGCAAGTCTTCCGTTGATTGAGCTCAGTAGTGTAAATTATTATATTTAACATTTACAAATTAATATGGTTCACTTCGGTTTTGCATTTTGTGGGTTTGATTAAGGCAAGGTACATATTTAAACTCACCTTAGAGCTTGGTGACAGTTTTTTAGAGTTTTGGTTACTATTGAGACGAGTCGCTCTTACTATACAGTTCGTTACCAAGAACTGTTTTATTAAAACACGAAGTTTTTAAGAGCTGCTTTCTCATCCTGCTAATATCAGTTTTTAGCAATCAATTTGAGAACGTCCTTGTTTTTCTCATACTTCTCCCTACACCGACAGCTAGGTCAGAATTTTCTCCTAGAATTGCGTGTGCTAGAGAGTGGAATGAACTTCCGCAAGAGCTGAAGTCATATATGTCTCTCGGCTCCTTTAAAAAGAATTTTTAAAAATATCTAAAAGATTAGAAATGTATTTACTAGATTTATTTTATTATTATTATGTTTAGAATTTTTGGATATTATTATTATTTATTATATTTTAGTTTGATACTTCAAGGGGTGTGAGCGGAGAAGTTGTGTTAAATTTATTGTTATTTGATAGCGGTTCGGGGGGAAATTGGAGAGGATACGAGGCCATGCTTCATTTTGAGTGTGGAATTATTACGGACCCAAACGTGCATCAGTGCACAAGGAATTGAGTTTAGTGTATTTTATATATTTTTTTTAATTAAAACCCATATTGAACTTGAACCTGAACTTATTCTTAATTTTCCTTTTTCTTATTTGTGAAACCATTTCAATAAATAATTTTTATATTGAGTTAAATTTCATCTAACACTTTGTGTTTAAGCAACGTATCAAATATCAAAAACCTAACCAAAAAAAGTAGTTTTAAAATTTTCAGGTATTTTTCCAGTTTAAATTACAAGATTAAAATTATTGCTCAAATATTATAAATATTTTGCAATTTATAACTTTATCGATTCTGAACTAAAACTAAAATAAGATAAAAATAGATTTTTTCAATCTTAACGTAATCACTGATTACGTCATATATGGTTATTAAATATTTAAAATCATCATAAAATGTAAAAATTCCATTTTGTAGAGTTTCGGTTACTATTGAGACGAGTCGCTCTTACTCTACAGCTCTTTACCACGAACTGTTTGATGATAAACCAGATTACAAACAGGAAAAATCCTACGGTTTTTTCTTATTTGGAATGGTATGAGACGAACCTCGAAGAATCAGGCAGCTGACTAAGTCCAATATATGCAATGGTTTGGTATCCTAATGATCGTCTTTTAATATAATATAACTGTACTAGCCTATACTATAGTTAAGTGGCCTATAAAATTTAGTATAGGCAAAAGGTCATTCTTTATTTTAATTACTTTTCAATACGCTTCACTGTTCGTCTTAATGTTTGAAATTGCTCCTTACTTTCTGTTGCAAGACTTGTTTTTTTAATATTTAATTACTTACAGATAAAAATATTCAATGGAAAACATGCGGAGAAAATTTTTTAAAGAGAAGTAAAGAGCCTCACTAAGCTAAAAATAAGCAGAAATATTGTCAAATATTCTTCAAAGTAAAAACTATTATATATCCTATCTATATGTGTTGCATCATCATGCATTTGATTATTTAATTTAACATTTCAGTTACTAAAGCCTAGATTTTGTTCTTTATTACTGCTTTCAAAACGTGTTTTTTCACTTTTTGGTTACTGTGGGCTCTGGTTCACCTTTCACTAGATTGTGCCAATTACTGCAATAATAATTTTTCAAAACATGTTTTAAACTTTTAGTTACAATGGGCTTCGATTTGTCTTTTACTTGATTGCATCTACAGCTACAACCATCATTTAGAGCTCGTTCTTTACTATAATTCTCAGTTTCGGTGAGAACATTTCCGCTCTCATCTTTGACTTGGTTGAATCTGCTGGTTAGCTTTCCTAGCATTTCATTTGTGAGCCTGTAAACTGATTTGGAATTTCTTTTTTTAGCTGCTTCCTCTGCTAGTCTAGCCTTCTCTTCTGCACATCTCCGCTTGTCAGCTTTTGCCGACTTCTTGATTTCTCTGTCCTTCATTCTATATTGGACATTTGTGAAGACCGAAGGTCTGTCGCCACCAGCAGAGAAAATTTGCTGTCTCAAGTCATTGCGCTCATCAATTAGTTTCCAAGTTTCTTGTGATATCCATCTTTCCTTCGGTTTCTTCTTTATCCTGAGCACATCCCTAGCAACTTGATTGTATGTTGTCTTCATTTCTTGCCATGCTGTTTCAGGACTGTCTGTGCCGTTTTCTATTTCAAGCAGAGCGAATGAGTTCTTTAGCTCCATACAAAATTTTCTTCAGGTTTCTCAGACATGTAACTTATCCACAAAATAAAGCTTCGTAGAGTTTGACTTTGCGTTTTTGGGCACTTTCAGCTTAACGTTCAATTTTGATACCATAAGGATGTGGTCCGACTGGGCATCTGCCCCTCTGAAGCCACGTACGTCTAGAAGACTTGTCCGCCATCTCCTTAAGATTAGGAAATGATCTAATTGGTTCTTCGTCCTGCCATCTGGCGAGATCCATGACTGTTTGTGGATGGTCTTATGTTCTAACTGAGTTGTGCCGACCGTAAGATCATTCCTCAGAAAATAATCTACCAGAAGGGCTCCGTTTTCGTTCATTTCACCAAGACCATGTCTCCCTAGGACTTGCGGGCAGTAGTCTCTTTCATCTCCGACCTTTGATTTGAAGTCCCCAACCACACAAAGAAGGTCATTTGTTGGGACTTCTGATGCCAATGATTAAAGAGCTTGGTAGGATGACTCCTTATCAGCATTCTTTTCAAGTTACTATCTCTGTTGTTTGTGTAGTACTATTTTTTCAACTTGCGTATAGCTTGCTTCGATCTAACCATTATCTAATCAAGAATGAGAGAATTTACATCTTTGTCGTTCTTAAGTAGTAATTTAGGCAGAATGTTGTAGTAGCTGCCACTTTTCTTGATTTTCAAGCCTTTAGTATAGGCAAGAGGTCGTTCTTTATTATAATTCTACATGTATCTCATATGGTCTAGTGGCTTAGTATAGTTGGCTTTCAACCAATTAGCTCGGGTTCGAATCCCGGTGTGGGAATTATTTTTAAAACAAAATCAGGTGAAATTAATTAGCTAATTTGACAAGACATAGGTAACTAAGGGCAAGAGTTCGTTCTTTATTATATTATAATGATGTATAATATAAATACTGTAATCTTAACTATATTAACTATAGTGAAGTTGCGTATGCAAGTTAGTATAGGGAAGAGTTCGATCTTTATTATAACTCTTTTTTCAGGAGTTAAGGGTTTTTATATTTCTTAACATTGGAAGTGATCGTCTCTTACTAGATTGCTAGCTACCGTTGCAACCTGGATTACTAACCTATAATATAGTTAAGCGGCCTATAAAATTTAGTATAGACAAGAGGTCGTTCTTTATTGTAAGTCTCCGCGAAAAATCGGTAAAATTTCCCCTGAAAATTTCATCCCTGGAAAACCCTCTTCCAGATGTAAAATCAATCCCAATGCAAAATCCTTCCACTCGGATATTTTTTATTTTCTTTGTAGCAACCCGGATACCGCTACAATCTGGATAGCTTGTAGCTACCCCTGGAACCTCCGTATATCAATTACTATGGGCGAGAGATCGTTCTTTACTGTAATAATGACAAAATTGATTCTACTTTAAAAAGTATTTTATTTTTAATTACAAAAGACACTAGATGTTGCAATTTTCTTTAAAATGAGCTATTATACAGCTCTCTATGATTTTCCAGTGCCCAGCTAGCTGAGAAGAAAAATCAAGCGGAAAGAAAAAAATATCCCGTTTGTGGAGAATAACGTGGTAAAAGCCAATTTTCTTGATTTTCAAGCCAATATATTTTCTTTGTTATTCAAGCCAAAGGGCGGTAAGTTTCCTTCATAGAGGTTTCGGACAAGGCGGTTCTAATGGTGTACTTTTTGTTTTGATCTGACTCTTTTTTTAGGAGTTGGGGGGTTTTATATTTCTTTACATTGGAGGTGATCGTCTCTTACTAGGTTGCTAGCTACCGCTGCAACCCGGATCTACTAGCCTATACTATAGCTAAGTGGCCTATGAAATTTAGTATAGGAAAGAGGTCGTTTCTTATTATAATTTTCTTTGTTATTCAAGCCAAAGGACGGTAAGTTTACTATTTAGAAGTTTTGGACAGGGCGGTTCTAATAGTGTACTTATTGTTTTGATCTTAATCTTTTTTCAGGAGTTATGGGTTACTTGAGTTTTTACTATGGGGCGCGATCGTCTCTTACTAGGTTGCTAGCTACCGCTGCAACGAATCAAAAATATTAGACATCACTGATAACCGCTGCAACCCGGATTTGTTCTTTACCATAATGAACTATATCAGTCCTTTATGTAAACTTTACTAACCTATACAAAAAACGATTCAATTGAAAATTGCCATTAGAATACGTTTATCAAAATCTATTTATCCGTATATACACAGTTTTGTGGGAAAATCAAATGAATGAATAACTTACTAAAGCACAATGGATGAAACTGTGCCTTATGATTAGAGGTTTGCGGGTTCAAATCCGCCTGTAGTAAGGGATCAATATCGAATAAAGGAATGAATCCTTAATATAATTATAAAAAAAAAAGAAAAAATATCCTGTTTAGGCAGAATGGTGTACTAGCTGCCACTTTTCTTGATTTTCAAGCCAATATATATCCCTTGCTGTTCAAGCCAAGGGAAAGACAGTACTGCTGCAACCCAGACTAGGTTTCAGCCATCTCTACAGTCATGATACTGATGGAAATTACATAATCCCTATTTATGTTTTAGTTAACATGGGCAAGGTGTCGTTCTTTATTGTAACAACCCGGGAAACCTTAACTATAATTAAGTGGCGCATAAAATTTAGTATAGGCAAGTCGTTCTTTATTATATATTTTCTTCGATATATTTGCTTTCTTGGTTATTCACCGTAAGCAGCAAATTTATGCCAAATCCAGGGAAGAATTTTTTTTTGACGCTTTTTGGGTCTCATTATAAAAATGACGTTCATCGCAAAAACATAAGTTGTTCCCACAAAAGGATTTTCGTTCTTAATTAGAAAAAGTTGAATTCAGAAAGTAATATTTTCCCCGTTAGTACTGTTAAGGTTAGGGTAGCATCTAAAGAAATTTTCTATCTACAGAAACTCACAAAAAATGTATTTAAAAAAAGCGATTTTTAAAAGTTAAAAGATAATTTTTGTACATAAATTTCTGCGTGTTCATTTTGCAGAAAAGAAAGCTCAACTTATTTCAAAGTAAAAATATATTTTCTTATTTTTATAATTATCTTTTTATACTCAAAATTCAATTAGCATTCCCATTTTTCTGCTATAATATTTGAATTAAATTTATACTGAACATATTACTTTCAATGGTCCTATTGTCAAATTTAAAATTATATTCAAGAAACTTCAAACTACTGTTGAAGTTCTAACCGTGTTGATTGATATAGGCTATTTACGGTGAAAATTACATTTTTTCCACTGAAAAGTATATAAATCTTAATAATTTCAAAAAATTTTTGGAATTCAATAAGCAAGTAACAATTCCAACAGAAAAATTTGATTTTTTGTGACTTGTTTGAATTAAATAAGTAAGTCACAATTCCAACAGAAAAGTTGGATTTTTTTTTTTTTTGATCTGTTTGAATTCGAGCAAAACATTTTGTTGGAAATCAATTTTTTTTTCCTGAAGCTTTTCCACTTGAGCTTTTGAATGATAAATAGCTTTTGAATGAGCCATTAAGAATCTCTCTATGATGTTCTGGTAGCCCGCTAGACCTGTTGAAAAAAAAAGAAAAAAACAACAACAAAAAAACGGGAGACAGATCAATGCTACCGATGTAAAAAATTGATTTTCCTTGTTGTTCAGAGACGGGGACTGTAACTTCTCTGTACAAGGTTTTGACCATGTTGATTCCAATGGTAGACTTTTCATTTTGATCTGACGCCATTTTCGATGGGTGTGAGGCTTTTTTTCGAAATCAATGTAAATTTCTTTTCGCAATAAACTTTTACTTTTAAGACGAACCTAAATAATAGCTAACGTTCCTGAGTCAGTGTCAGATGGGAATTGTTTTTTCACTAGGCAGTTTTTTTTTCAAAACGGTTTTTTTTTATTTTGGTTACTATGGGCTGTGGCTCACTCTTTACTAGGTTGCAGCTGCCGCTGCAATGATGATACCTTGCCGGGACATGCTTTAATAAAAATGAGCCTAGAAAATGACTAAAAAAACCCATCGGAATACCGATATTCCTGATACGATACCAATACGCACGATACCGATACGTGCGATATTGAAACGCCTGATACCACATACAGCCCTTCCCCAGGGACTATGGAGGGTCATATCATCATCAAAACCCTATATATTGGACCTTTGAACTATGTTAAACAAAATGGCTGTCTCAAAATTTGTATAAGGCTAGTTGGGGTGGGGGTGGGGGGGCCTATAGGTAGGGGGGGGGCTATTTGCCCTCCAATCTTTTCGCTCACTTAAAAAAGGCACTTAAAAATTTAATTCCCTTTGGAATGAGCTATTACACACCTCTCTATGATGCTCTGGCCACCCCCTAGCCCTTCTAGAAAACTACGATGATCCAGTGCCAAGCTATCTGTGGAAAAGACAAAAAAGAGAAAGAAAAAAATATGTCGTTTGTGGAAAATAACGTGGTTAAAGTCAATTTTCTTGATTTTCGAGCCAATATATTTCTATTGCTGTTCAATCCAAGTGACAGAAAATTTCCTATACAGGGGTTTCAGACATGGCAGTTCTAATGGAGTACTTTTTGTTTTGATTTGATCTTTTTCTTAGGAGTTATGGGTTTTTATATATCTTAACATTGGACGTGATCGTCTCTTACTAGGTTGCTAGCTACCGCTGCATCCCAGGTATACATGATATAATTTTTAGTCAAATAATAGTTTAAGCCTTCGGTAGCCCAGTTGGTAGAGTCGTCGGACGGCAAACGGACGTATGTCACAGGCTCAAATCAGGCTCGAAACAATTTTTTACCACCTTTGTTTTCAACTATACTCTGTCCCGTGTTTTAATTTAATAAACCACAGAAAATCAGGCAACTAAGATATTCAATTACATGCTGTTGTTTGTCATTTACTAATTTTCAGATCGATCCTTTAGGTATAAATTTTAAAAAAGAAACTTGTTTATTTACATTCTAGCTCAAATAATGAAGATAATATGAATGAACCAAAGTGTTCAGTTTCTTTGGACTTGAGTTCGTTTTTTAACTATAAATACAAACAGGAAAAAGCCTACGGCTTTTTCTTCTTTTAAATAGTAAGAGACGAAACTCAAACAATCAAGTAGCTAACTAAGTCCAATGTATGGAATGGTTTGTTATTTCATATAAATACTGTAATCTTAACTATAGTGAAGTTGCGTATGCAAGTTAGTATAGGGAAGAGTTTGATCTTTATTATATCAAAAATGCAATTTTTTTGACAAAATTGATTCTACTTTAAAAAGTATTTTATTTTTAAATACAAAAGTGACTAGATGTTGCAATTTCCTTTAAAATGAGCTATTATACAGCTCTCTATGATTTTCCAGTGCCCAGCTAGCTGAGCAGAAAGAAAAAGCGGAAAGAAAAAATATCCCGTTTGTGGAGAATAACGTGGTAAAAGTCAATTTTCTTGATTTTCAAGCCAATATATTTTCTTTGTTATTCAAGCCAAAGGGAGGTAAGTTTTCTTTATAGAGGATTCGGACAAGGCGGTTCTAATGGTGTACTTTTTGTTTTGATCTGACTCTTTTTTTAGGAGTTGGGGGGTTTTATATTTCTTGACATTGGAGGTGATCGTCTCTTACTAGGTTGCTAGCTACCGCTGCAACCCGGATTACTATATAAAAATACTAAACTTTTCAGTTAGTAAAGCCTGAAGTTCATCCTTTATTATAAAATAAATTACAAACAGGAAAAAGCCTACGGCTTTTTCTTCTTTGGAATAGTAAGAGACGATCCTCAAATAATCAGGCAGCTAATTATGTTTATAATTTGTTCTTTAACATAAACTTCATTAATCGGATATTTTAATATATCCTATATGGTCTAGAGGTTGGGATAGCTGTCACCCAGCGGGCTTGAGTTCAATTTCTGTACGGGAAATTTTTACTTATGATGATTTCTTAAGGAACATAATTAAAATTTCTTAATGTAATAAAAATAATTTGTTTTAATTACAAAAGGTTTTTAACCCAATTAATTTCCTTTAAAATGAGCCATTGAACAACTCTCTACGATGTTCCAGTGCCATGCTATCTGTTGAATTACTAACCTATACTATAATTAAGTGGCGTATAAAATTTAGTATAGGCAAGAGGTCGTTCTTTATTATATGTCACGCAAGCCATATTTGCCTTTCGGGAAAAGATTTGGAAACACTTTTAGATCAAGTTCTTCCTGAAATAAGTCTTCGCTCTCACCTTTTAGTTTCTTGATTTGAAATTGGTCAGTACCAAGATCTTTCATTTGCTTAAAATCTTCAATGAAGTCTTTTGGAACCGCTGAATTGAGAGGCTGGACAGAAAAATGTTCAACCAATGTAGATTTTGCACTTTCTGTCAGTTTCTGAAGGATTGCAGCTTCCGGTATTTCAGGTAAATTATCAATACCAACCGCTTTTTCAGCAAGACGGGCTTCAAGTATTTTTTTTAAATCTTCTAGGGTGTATGCATGTATTGTTTTATAGAGACTGTTGTTCTCTCTTAACCACAACAGTGCTTCATGGACTTTTCTCAGATCTATTAGTGCAGTCCAAACATTCTTGTTGTAAGTAGGCTGACCATTGACAATGACTACAAAACTATCAATGTTAAGAAGTTTTTCAGGCTGAATATCTGCATTTGCTTGCACATCAACAGGTAGATATACTATTCTCCCCTTAAGAGCGTCAACAAGTTCTGTTCTAGGTCTCTTCAATGCAGTTACTTGCCCTAATCTGACGATCGTAAGACAAGGCATTACAAATCGAATCATTGCCATTTCAAAATTATTTAAACACTTTATACATTCCGGTGTACAGTCTATATGAAGGTTATTTAATACTGATCGGGCATTCTCCTGACTTTTCAACATTTTCCCAGCACAGTAATCACAGACAAAGAATGAATCTATGACATCCTCTTTCCAACCTGTACATTGAATTAGTTCTTCTCTGTCATCTTTGGGTATGTCCTGTTGTAGGTGTTCTAAAATCGTGGCCATCATTACATCAAAACCTTTCTTATTTGAAAGGGATCTTAGACTCTTCAATTGGTATTTTGTCTTTATCTGCTCACAACTGTCACAATGCATTGTGGGGTATACATCCCTAATGTTAGCTACCTTATCAAGGCTCTCACCAAATAATTTTATTATTGTATTTTCATCCACAGAAACTCTAATATTGCCATCACCGTAAATGAAGTCTTGACTATTATTACGACAGAGTCTACTTGACACTTCTTCTATGGGATGACTTAGTTCCTTGTACGAGCCCTCGACTTTTAGTAGATTAATATGTTGTATAATCTTACATTTTGATACTGCCTTATATACGCTATTAATGAAACAGTTCAAGACAGGAAAATGTGGAGCTAGTGCCCTTAGAGAACGCAAATAGCTCTGACATCCCTCATTTGGGCTACAGTATAACGAATGCCCATGCTTTCTTGTGTCCCTGTAATTGATTTCACAATAATCCAAGCCGCCAAGGTAGAAATTAACCACTTTGTCAGTTGAAAATTTTAATGCTATATTGTTTTCAAGGATATCAAAAAGAATTTGACATAATTCAATATCCGTCGGATAGAGCTTGCAGATATCAGGGTGACATTGCCAAGTAACCTGCTGCCCAATTTTTGGTTTTGAATTTTTACTCAGATTGTTATAGGTGACTTCAGCCATCATAATTTCCTTGTCAGATCTAGTTTTAGAGCATTTTTCAAGAGTTGTCTCGTACTTTTCAGGACAGTGTGTTCTACTACACAGAGAATTTTTTGCCAAATATTCAGTAGAACTAAACGAACTGTTTAAAACACAGTTAGAAATGCTTTTTTCTTGAGTCGGTGTTCCAGGAATTTGTTCTAAATCATTAGTCTTACAAACACATTTACTAATAACCCTAACAGGCTCGTTTTCGCCATAATTGAAAAACATTGCTTTTCCTTCGCTGTTGATAGGTATGCTTGTATATATATTTTTATTGCTGCTACATAAACTGCAATTGCTCCTTCCAAAATTAATATACGAATTTTCTAAGAAGTACGCCTCCGTATATTCACTGTGTTGTCGAACATTTTCCATTGCATCTATAAACTGTTCCGCAGTTGCCAATCCATACCTTGGAAGCTTTTCGTTAAACTGACAACATTTCTTTTGGATATTGCCATGAAGCTTTGCCAAAGCATTTCTAGCCGACTTTTCAACAGCATCCGCTCTTTCAAAGAGAATTTTAATCTGTAATTTCGAATACTTTTCGTGATCCCGATAAAACATGCGTAAAATGTTTCTCAATTTACAAAGATCAGCCTGCATTTTTGCCATCTTCTTGTATTTCTGAATGTAATTTTTCCCTTTGTCCTTATGCGTTCTTCGGTACAACCTCGCAGAGAATTTAATTTTTTCATTATAGCTTTTGTCACCCCAGTATCTACCCATTATTCTGGTAGCAACTTTTTTCTTATGTTTGTTTCGGTAATCTATATCGTTATCATACCGTTCCTTGCTCTTTTGTTTCGCTGTCTCAATTTTCCCTTCTCGATACCCCTGATCCGTAAGATACCTCTGTTTTGCTCTGTCATATTTCATTTTCTTAAATCCTGGATCACAAGACATCTTAGTAGCAATCCTTACGCGTGCTCGAGCTTTATTGCGTTTGGTGGCATTTTTATCTCTTTTAAATAAACTTTTCTTATATTTCAGGATGTTAGCTTTATTTTTTGTGTAGTAAAGTTTTCTATTAGTAGAAATTTGGATTGTTCTATTTTGATATTGTTTTTGGTTATTCTTTCTTTTTTTCCACTCGCGTGAGACCATATTTTTTCAAGATTTAAAATTATTAAGCACACAAAATCCCGTGTCGAGTATCTAAAACCTAGCATAAAACAAAACTAATTTTAAAATTTTCAGGTATTTATCTTGTTTGAATTACAAAATTAGTATTATTGGTTAGACACCATAAATATTTTTGCAGTTTAAATAATAAGTTTAGTGATTCTGGACTGAAAACTAAAATAATTGCAATTATGAGACAATAATATGGAGATATGTACTTTACGGGTTACAGGATACAATAATAAATTTGAACTGAGATGAAAAAAAAATTTCTTCCAGGAGACAAAAAGCAAAACTAATTTTAGAATTTTCATGTATTTTTGTTGTTTAAATTAAAAAATTACTATTACTGATTAGGCATCATAAATATTTTTGCAGTTTACATAATAATTTTAGCGATTAAGCCAAAAAAGAAAATTTTGGTTCCAGGAGTTTCGGTTACTATTGAGACAAGTAGCTATTATTACTATAGAGTTCATTACATGGACTGTTTTATTGCTTCAAAATTCAAATATCTTTGAAAAGACTGCAGTATGAAAATACATCAAAAATGCAATTTTTTTGACAAAATTGATTCTACTTTAAAAAGTATTTTATTTTTAAATACAAAAGTGACTAGATGTTGCAATTTCCTTTAAAATGAGCTATTATACAGCTCTCTATGATTTTCCAGTGCCCAGCTAGCTGAGCAGAAAGAAAAAGCGGAAAGAAAAAAATATCCCGTTTGTGGAGAATAACGTGGTAAAAGTCAATTTTCTTGATTTTCAAGCCAATATATTTTCTTTGTTATTCAAGCCAAAGGGAGGTAAGTTTCCTTTATAGAGGATTCGGACAAGGCGGTTCTAATGGTGTACTTTTTGTTGTGATCTGACTCTTTTTTTAGGAGTTGGGGGGTTTTATATTTCTTGACATTGGAGGTGATCGTCTCTTACTAGGTTGCTAGCTACCGCTGCAACCCGGATTGTTATTCAAGCCAAAGGGCGGTAAGTTTCCTTTATAGAGGATTCGGACAAGGCGGTTCTAATGGTGTACTTTTTGTTTTGATCTGACTCTTTTTTTAGGAGTTGGGGGTTTTATATTTCTTAACATTGGAGGTGATCGTCTCTTACTAGGTTGCTAGCTACCGCAGCAACCCGGATTGCTAGCCCGGATAAGTGGCGTATAAAATTTAGTATAGGCAAGAGGTCCTTCTTTATTATAAATACTATTGGAAATTACATAATCCCTATTTATGTTTTAGTTAACATGGGCAAGGTGTCGTTCTTTATTGTAATTACTAGGTTGCTAGCTACTGCTGCAACCCAAATTCACATATATATTTATTTATGAGAGGCAGCCTGGCCGAGTGGTCCAAGGCACTGGTGTTAGCCACCAGTCTCTTCAGAGGCGTGGGTTCAATTCTTACCGCTGGTATACGATTATGTTTGAAAGACTGCAGTGTGAAAAGACATCAAAATGCAGTTTTTGGTGGAAAAATTTATTCTCTTTTAGAAATAATTTATTTTAGTTACTATAGATTTTTAACCCAATTAATTTCCTTTAAAATGAGCTATTGAACAACCCTCTACGATGTTCCAGTGCCAAGCTATCTCTGGATACAAAAAAAGAAAAAAAAGAAAAAAAAAAGAAAAAAATATCCCGTTTAGGCAGAATGTTGTAGTAGCTGCCACTTTTCTTGATTTTCAAGCCAATATATTTCCCTTGCTGTTCAAGCCAAGGGACAGAAATTTTACTATGCAGGGGTTTCGGACAAGGCGGTTCTAATGGTGTACTTTTTGTTTTGATCTGACTCCTTTTTTAGGAACTATGGGTTTTTATATTTCTTAACATTGGACGTGATCGTCTCTTACTAGGTTGCTAGCTACCGCTGCAACCCGGATTTCTTAACATTGGATTGGACGTGATCGTTTCTTACTAGGTTGCTAGCTACCGCTGCAACCCGGATGAAATAAATTACAAACAGGAAAAAGCCTACGGCTTTTTTCTTCTTTGGAATAGTAAGAGACGATCCTCAAATAATCAGGCAGCTAACTAGGATTATAATTTGTTCTTTAACATAAACTTCATTAATCGGATATTTTAATATATCCTATATGGTCTAGAGGTTGGGATAGCTCTCACCCAGTAGGCTTGAGTTCAATTTCTGTTTGGGAAATTTTTACTTATGATGATTTCTTAAGGAACATAATTAAAATTTCTTAATGTAATAAAAATAATTTGTTTTAATTACAAAAGGTTTTTAACCCCATTAATTTCCTTTAAAATGAGCCATTGAACAACTCTCTACGATGTTCCAGTGCCATGCTATCTGTCGAAGTACTAACCTATGCTATAATTTTCTTTTCGAGATGCTATCTCTGTTTTTTTTTGTAGTACTGTTTTTTTAACTTGCGTGCAGCTTGCTTTGATCGAACCATTATTTATTCATGAATGAGACCATTTACAGATTTGACGTTCTTATATAGTAATAATTGCAATTATGAGACAATAATATGGAGATACGTACTTTACGGGTTACAAACCAAAAAAAGTTTGGTTCCAGGATACAATAATAACTTTGAACTGATATGAAAAAAAAATTTCTTCCAGGAGACAAAAAGTAAAACTAATTATAAAATTTTCATGTATTTTGTTGTTTAAATTAAGAAATTACTATTACTGATTAGGCATCTTTGTTATTCAAGTCAAAGGGCGGTAAGTTTCCTTAATAGGGGTTTCGGACAAGGTGGTGCTAATAGTATACTTTTTGTTTTGATCTGACTCTTTTTTTAGGAGTTAGGGGTTTTATATTTCTTTACATTGGAGGTGATCGTCTCTTACTAGGTTGCTAGCTACCGCTGCAACCCAGATTCATTAATCGGATATTTTAATATATCCTATGTGGTCTAGAGGTTGGAATAGCTCTCACCCAGTTGGCTTGAGTTCAATTTCCGTAAGGGAAATTTTTACTTATGATGATTTCTTAAGGAATATAATTAGAATATCTTCATATAATAAATATAATTTGTTTTAATTACAAAAGGTTTTTAACCCCATTAACTTTCTTTAAAATGAGCCATTGAACAACTCTCTACGATGTTCCAGTGCAAAGCTATCTGTTGAACTTATACTATAATTAAGTGGCGTATAAAATTTAGTATAGTCAAGAATTCTTTCTTTATTATAATTCTTTTAAATAGTAAGAGACGAGTCTCAAATAATCAAGTAGCTAGCTAATTCCAAAGGTATGCAATTTTTTGTTATTCCAATGATCGTTTTTTATTGTAAATACCATGAACTGTTTTATTGCTTCAAAATTCAAATATCTTTGAAAAGACTGCAGTATGAAAATACATCAAAAATGCATTTTTTTTGACAAAATTGATTCTACTTTAAAAAGTATTTTATTTTTAAATACAAAAGTGACTAGATGTTGCAATTTCCTTTAAAATGAGCTATTATACAGCTCTCTATGATTTTCCAGTGCCCAGCTAGCTGAGCAGAAAGAAAAAGCGGAAAGAAAAAATATCCCGTTTGTGGAGAATAACGTGGTAAAAGTCAATTTTCTTGATTTTCAAGCCAATATATTTTCTTTGTTATTCAAGCCAAAGGGAGGTAAGTTTCCTTTATAGAGGATTCGGACAAGGCGGTTCTAATGGTGTACTTTTTGTTTTGATCTGACTCTTTTTTTAGGAGTTGGGGGGTTTTATATTTCTTGACATTGGAGGTGATCGTCTCTTACTAGGTTGCTAGCTACCGCTGCAACCCGGATAAAACCCTCTACGATGTTCCAGTGCCAAGCTATCTCTGGATACAAAAGAAAAGAGAAAAAAAGAAAAAAATATCCCGTTTAGGCAGAATGTTGTAATAGCTGCCACTTTTCTTGATGTTCAAGCCAATATATTTCCCTTGCTGTTCAAGCCAAGGGACAGAAAGTTTCCTATACAGGGGTTTCGGACAAGGCGGTTCTAATAGTGTACTTTTTGTTTTGATCTGACTCCTTTTTTAGGAACTATGGGTTTTTATATTTCTTAACATTGGACGCGATCGTCTCTTACTAGGTTGCTAGCTACCGCTGCAACCCGGATTGGGTTTGAATCCCGGTGTAGGAATTATTTTTTAAACAAAATCATATGAAATTAATTAGCTAATTTGACAAGACACAGATAACTAAGGACAAGAGTTTGTTCTTTACTATAACAACCGTTTCGTTTTATGCTATATCATTACAAACAGGAAAAAGCCTGCGGCTTTTTTTTCTTTGAAATAGTAAGAGATCTAGTGGCTAGGATAGTTAACTTTCACTTAACAGGCTCGGGTTCGATTCTTGGTGTGGGAGAATTTTTAAATCTATAATCTTCGAAAATTTGAACCTTTTATAATTTATAATGATGTATAATATAAATACTGTAGTCTTAACTATAGTGAAGTTGCGTATGCAAGTTAGTATAGGGAAGAGTTCGATCTTTATTATAAAACCCTCTACGATGTTCCAGTGCCAAGCTATCTCTGGATACAAAAGAAAAGAGAAAAAAAGAAAAAAATATCCCGTTTAGGCAGAATGTTGTAATAGCTGCCACTTTTCTTGATGTTCAAGCCAATATATTTCCCTTGCTGTTCAAGCCAAGGGACAGAAAGTTTCCTATACAGGGGTTTCGGACAAGGCGGTTCTAATAGTGTACTTTTTGTTTTGATCTGACTCCTTTTTTAGGAACTATGGGTTTTTATATTTCTTAACATTGGACGCGATCGTCTCTTACTAGGTTGCTATCTACCGCTGCAACCCGGATTGGGTTTGAATCCCGGTGTAGGAATTATTTTTAAAACAAAATCATATGAAATTAATTAGCTAATTTGACAAGACACAGATAACTAAGGACAAGAGTTTGTTCTTTACTATAACAACCGTTTCGTTTTATGCTATATCATTACAAACAGGAAAAAGCCTGCGGCTTTTTTTTATTTGAAATAGTAAGAGACGTACCTCAAGCAATCAAGTAGCTAACTAAGTCCCATGTATGCAGTGGTATATCATTCTAATGATCTTCTTTTTATGTAATCTTGATCAGTTGGTTCCTTACTGCTAATTTATAATGAACTACATCGATCCTATATGTACTATTGAACAAACCTCTACGATTTTCCAGTGCCAAGCTATCTCTGGATACAAAAAAAGAAAAAAAAAGAAAAAATATCCCGTTTGGGGAGAATAACGTGGTTAAAGTCAATTTTCTTGATTTTCAAGCCAATATATTTCCCTTGCTGTTCAAGCCAAGGGACAGAAAGTTTCCTATAAAGGGGTTTCGGAAAAGGCGGTTCTAATGGTGTACTTTTTGTTTTGATCTGACTCCTTTTTTAAGAGCTATGGGTTTTTATATTTCTTAACATTGGACGTGATCGTCTCTTACTAGGTTGCTAGCTACTGCTGCAACCCAGATAGCTACCGCTGCAACCTGGATGTTACTGATTAAGCTGTGTATTCCAACACCCCCTTTATATAACCGTTTATTAAAACATAGGCATCTTATCATTCTTTATTATATGATTACAAACAGGAAAAAGCCTACGGCTTTTTCTTCTTTGGAATAGTAAGAGACAACCTGGCTACAAACTATGATTATGGCATCAATGATCAATCTTTAACATGAAATGTTCTTTATTGTAATAGTTTGTTCTTTACTAGGTTTCAGACACCTCTGCAGCCATGATACTGATGGAAATTACATAATCCCTAGTTATGTTTCTTTTAACATGGGCTAGGTGTCGTGTTTATTTTAACTGCCGCTGCAACCAGGATTACTATCTCTGTTTTTTTTGTAGTACTGATTTTTTAACTTGCGGGTAGCTTTCTTTGATCTAACCATTATGTATTAATGAATGAGACCATTTACAGTTTTGACGTTTCTTATATAGTAATTATGACGTCACTGCATCAAAAATGCAGTTTTTGGTGGAAAAATTTATTCACTTTTAGAAATAATTTATTTTAGTTACTAAAGGTTTTTAACCCAATTAATTTCCTTTAAAATGAGCTATTGAACAAACCTCTACGATGTTCCAGTGCCAAGCTATCTCTGGATACAAAAAAAGAAAAAAAAAAAAAAAATATCCCGTTTAGGGAGAATAACGTGGTTAAAGTCAATTTTCTTGATTTTCAAGCCAATATATTTCCCTTGCTGTTCAAGCCAAGGGACAGAAAGTTTCCTATAAAGGGGTTTCGGACAAGGCGGTTCTAATGGTGTACTTTTTGTTTTGATCTGACTCCCTTTTTAGGAGCTATGGGTTTTTATATTTCTTAACATTGGACGTGATCGTCTCTTACTAGGTTGCTAGCTACCGCTGCAGCCCGGATAAGAGACGAACATCAAAGAATCAGGCAGCTAACTAAGTCCAATATAAGCAATGGTTTGTTCTTCTAATGATCATCTTTTAATTTAGCGTTTCTTACTAGGTTGCTAGCTACCACTGCAACCCGGATTATGTAATTAATAGGTTGCTAGCTACCGCTGCAACCTAGATATTCTTATTTCTGCTACTATGGGCTAAGGTTCGTTCTTTACTGTAAAAAAATATAATAACTGTACTAGCCTATACTATAGTTAAGTGGCCTATAAAATTTAGTATAGGGAAGAGGTCGTTCTTTATTATAAAATCTTTATTATAAAAAATCCGATTCTTTTGATGTATCTATTGATATTAAAAACACTTTTTTAGATTTTCGGTTACTATTGAGAAGAATCACTCTTACTATACAGTTCTTTACCACGACTTTACCACTAACTGTTTGATAACATAAAATTAAGTAAAATAATAATCATTCAAAAATTGGGTCCTTGAAAGCCTTCCTGGCGCAGTTGATAACGTGTTGGAATACTACTCCGAAGGCTGCAGGTTCAAATCCTGCCAGAGGCAATTTTTATACATTTATCAATTTTAAGTCTAAATAAAACTTCTATTAATTAGTACTACATTAGATCCTCTTGACTGACATCGATCTTTTATGTTAACTGGTATACGATTATGTTTGAAAGACTGCAGTGTGAAAAGACATCAAAAATGCAGTTTTTGGTGGAAAAATTTTTTTCTTTTAGAAATAATTAATTTTAGTTACTATAGATTTTTAACCCAATTAATTTCCTTTAAAATGAGCTATTGAACAACCCTCTACGATGTTCCAGTGCCAAGCTATCTCTGGATACAAAAAAAGAAAAAAAGAAAAAAGAAAAAAATATCCCGTTTGTGGAGAATAACGTGGTTCAAGTCAATTTTCTTGATTTTCAAGACAATATATTTCCCTTGCTGTTCAAGCCAAGGGACAGAAAGTTTCCTATACAGGGGTTTCAGACAAGGCGGTTCTAATGGTGTACTTTTTGTTTTGATCTGACTCCTTTGTTAGGAACTATGGGCTTTTATATTTCTTAACATTGGACGTGATCGTCTCTTACTAGGTTGCTAGCTACCGCTGCAACCCGGATTGCTAGCTACCGCTGCAACCCGGATGTTGTATTGGAGATCATAAGCAGGTTTTATTACCGATGTGAGAAAGAACTGATAATTTCTTGCAATGTCGAGATGAAGTTGTCCATTTGCTTTTCTCACAACCCAGCGTCACTTCTTCATTCTCATTTATGTAGGAAATTAAAAGAAATCTCATTTATATAGGAATTATTAAAAAATTACCAAGCTCTAGGTAAGAAAAACCCCGATTACAAACAAAAAAAAGCCTCCAGCTTTTTCTTCTTTGTAATAGTAGGAGATGAAGCTCATAGAATCAGGCAGCTAATTCAGTCTAATAAATGCAATGGTTTGTTCTTCTAATGATGATTTTTTAATATAAATGAAACCGATAACACTTAAATAATCCCCATTTATAATGATTAACTAGACAGATTCCTTGTATAATTTTTTTGTGTATTAACAAATTTATTATCATGTCTTACATATAATTTATAATCTATAGGTCTTCGATGGTACAATAGTGCGAATGTCCGCTTGTAACGCGGGAGACCGTGTTTCAATTTCCTGTCAGAGAGAATTTTTGATATCGTTCTTTACTATAACTGCGATACAAATCATCACTTGTGTATTTGTTTCTTTGTTTCCAAGAGACTGATTTAATGTAATTTTGACGGTGCTCTTCATTATCTACTTATTTAAAGCTTCTCAGGATTGATGCAGACTTGATAGTACTTTGACGATACTCTTCATTATTTCTGTAATAAATGATTCTCTGGATTGATGCAGACTTGATAGTATTCAGACAATAAGCCTCATCACTTCTGTTTGGATTGATTCAAGCTTTATAGTATTCAGACGATAGGCCTCGACATTTTGTTATTGGATTGGAACACAACGTTTTTTTAGAGCTGCTGCTTTCTCATCCTGCTTATATCGGTTTTTGGCAATCAATATGAGAGAGTCCTTGTTTTTCTCATACTTATCTTTGCTTTTGCCAGCAAGCTGTATAGCTCAACTTTGATATATTTTCATGTTCTTAGTTTTCATTTTTCTTACTTGTGAAACAATTACAATAAATAATTTTATTACTGAGTTAAATTTCATCTAGCACATTTTGTTTACGAAACGTATTAAGTATAAAAAACCTAACAAAAAATAAAAACTAATTAAAGAATTTTCAGGTATAATTCCAGTTAAAATTGCAAGATCAAAATTAATGCTCAGATACCATAAATATTTTTGCAGTTATCGATTATAACTTTAACTTTATCGATTTTGAACTAAAATAAAATAAAAATTAACTTTTTCAATTTTAATTTAATCACTCATTACGCCATATATGGTTATTACATATTTAAAATCATCATAAACATGTAAAAATTCCGTTCTTTAGAGGGTCGATTACTTTTGAGACGAGTCGCTCTTACTATATAGTTCTTTAACACGAAATGTTTTATAATAACCTTGATTACAAACAGGAAAAATCCTACGGCTGTATCTTATTTGGAATAGTATGAGACGAACCTCAAGCAATCAGGCAGCTAACTAAGTTCAATATATGTAATGGTTTGGTATCCTAATGATCGTCTTTCTATATAATTTTATTTAAAATTTTCAAGAATTATTCTAGTTTCAGTTAACAAATAAATTTTTTAAAAAAAAACCCAAAAATTACTGCATTTTACATAATAATTGATAATTATATAAAATGGAACCGTATTGACAAACACTATTTATGATGAACTATTTCGGTCCATTATTTAAAATTTACTAACCTATATTATAGTTAAGTGGCCTATAAAATTTAGTATAGGCAAGAGGTCGTTCTTTATTATAACTTTTAGAAAATCAGTAATACCGAATTTCTTTTACCGGTACTTACCTTAATGTAACATAACTTAGAGAAGCAACTTGTCAATAGATTATTTCACTTGACATGGGGCAGAGGTTGTTCTCTACTACAAACAAACTGATTACAAACAGGAAAAAGCCTACGGCTTTTTCTTCATTGAAATAGTAAGAGACGAACCTCAAACAATCAAGTAGCTAACTAATTCCCATGTATGCAATTGTTTGTTATTCCAATGATCGTCTTTTAATGTAATTTATAGGTGTTTGGGATCAGAGGGTTCTAATGGTGTACTTTTTGTTTTGATCTGACTCTCTTTTCAGGAGTTATGGGTTACTTTAGTATTTACTATAGGGCGTGATCGTCTCTTACTAGGTGGCTAGCTACCGCTGCATCCCGGACTATACTATAATTAAGTGGCGTATAAAAATTAGCAAAGGCAAGAGGTCGTTCTTTATTATAACTGCAACCAAAACAGGAAAAAGCCTATGGCTTTTTCTTAGTTGGAATAGCAAGAGACGATGCTTGTGCTATCTTAGCTTTTACCTACTATGTGCCGTGGCTTGTTCTTTACTAAGTTTCAGATAAATCCAATGAAACCTATATAGTGCCCATTTATAATGAACTGTATCGATCCTTTTTGTACCATATTGTTAATTTTACAACTTTAATTAGTGACGTTATAGTCCAAGTGTCTAGCACGATCTGTCTTTAACCGAATGGTTGGTGGTTCAAAGCCACCCGGGGTACTTTTCTTTTAATTTGTAATTCAGCTATCAATAAAACCATATCATTACTATATCAGTAACTATAATTATACAAAGTACGCAATTTAGTATAGGAAAGAGTTCGTTCTTTATTAGAACCCGGATTATTTCAAAACGTCATGGCGCAATGGTATTATTTCATGATGACGTCTTCAGAAACAACAACATAATGTCGTGTTTTTCTATTCACGTCATAGGTCTAATATAAACCTATGATGACATTCATTATTTATCTAGTAGGGTTTCAGACAAGGTAGTTCTAATGATGTACTTTTGCTTTGATCTGACTCTATGTTTAGGAGTTTTTGGTTTTTATATTTTTTAGCATTGGACTGATCGTCTCTTACTAGGTTGCTAGCTACTGCTGCAACCCAAATTAGGAGAGGCAGCCTGGCCGAGTGGTCCAAGGCACTGGTGTTAGCCACCAGTCTCTTCGGAGGTGTGGGTTCAAATCTTACCGCTGGTATACGATTATGTTTGAAAGACTGCAGTGTGAAAAGACATCAAAAATACAGTTTTTGGTGGAAAAATTTATTCTCTTTTAAAAATAGTTTATTTTAGATACTATAGATTTTTAACCCAATTAATTTCCTTTAAAATGAGCCATTGAACAACTCTCTACGATGTTCCAGTGCAAAGCTATCTGTGGAAAAGAAAGAAAATAAAAAAAGAAAAAAATATCCCGTTTTTCAGAATGTTGTAGTAGCTGCCACTTTTCTTGATTTTCAAACCAATATATTTCCCTTGCTGTTCAAGCCAAGGGACAGAAAGTTTACTATACAGGGGTTTCGGACAAGGCGGTTCTAATGGTGTACTTTTTGTTTTGATCTGACTCCTTTGTTAGGAACTATGGGTTTTTATATTTCTTAACATTGGACGGGATCGTCTCTTACTAGGTTGCTAGCTACCGCTGCAACCTGGATACTACTTTTAATTAATATTTCAGTTACTATGAGCAAGCGTTCGTTATTTATTATAATCAGTCCTTTATGTAAACCTTACTAACCTATACTATAGTTCAGTGGTCTATAAATTTAGTATAGGCAAGAGGTCGTTCTTTATTATAATATTTCTTAACATTGGAGGTGATCGTCTCTTACTAGGTTGCTAGCTACCGCAGCAACCCGGATATCATAAAACAATTAATTAGCTTTTTACACATATCTCATATGGTCTAGTGGTTTAGGATAGTTGGCTTTCAACCAATTGGCTTGGGTTCGAATCCCGGTGTGGGAATTATTTTTAAAACAAAATCAGGTGAAATTAATTAGCTAATTTGACAAGACATAGGTAACTAAGGGCAAGAGTTCGTTCTTTACTATAAAACAGGCTCGGGTTCGATTCCCGGTGTGGGAAAATTTTTAACTCTATAATCTTCGAATATTTGAACCTTTTATAATTTATAATGATGTATAATATAAATACTGTAATCTTAACTATATTAACTATAGTGAAGTTGCGTATGCAAGTTAGTATAGGGAAGAGTTCGATCTTTATTATAATTATGTATTCATGAATGAGACCATTTACAGTTTTGACGTTTCTTATATAGTAATTATGACGTCACTGCATCAAAAATACAGTTTTTATTGGAAAAATTTATTCTCTTTTAGAAATAATTTATTTTAGTTACTATAGATTTTTAACCCAATTAATTTCCTTTAAAATGAGCTATTGAACAACCCTCTACGATGTTCCAGTGCCAAGCTATCTCTGGATACAAAAGAAAAAAAAAAGAAAAAAAAACAGAAAAAAATATCCCGTTTGGGGAGAATAATGTGGTTAAAGTCAATTTTCTTGATATTCAAGCAAATATATTTCCCTTACTGTTCAAGCCGAAGGACAGAAAGTTTCATATAAAGGGGTTTCTAACAAGTCGGTTCTAATGGTGTACTGTTTGTTTTTATCTGGCTCCTTTTTTAAGAGCTATGGGTTTTTATATTTCTTAACATTGGAATTGATCGTCTCTTACTAGGTTGCTAGCTACCGCTGCAACCCGGATTAAGTGGCGTATAAAATTTAGTATAGGCAAGAGGTCGTTCTTTATTATAATATCATAAAACAATTAATTAGCTTTTTACACATATCTCATATGGTCTAGTGGTTTAGGATAGTTGGCTTTCAACCAATTGGCTTGGGTTCGAATCCCGGTGTGGGAATTATTTTTAAAACAAAATCAGGTGAAATTAATTAGCTAATTTGACAAGACATAGGTAACTAAGGGCAAGAGTTCGTTCTCTACTATAAAAAAACAGGCTCGGGTTCGATTCCCGGTGTGGGAAAATTTTTAACTCTATAATCTTCGAATATTTGAACCTTTTATAATTTATAATGATGTATAATATAAATACTGTAATCTTAACTATATTAACTATAGTGAAGTTGCGTATGCAAGTTAGTATAGGGAAGAGTTCGATCTTTATTATAATTATGTATTCATGAATGAGACCATTTACAGTTTTGACGTTTCTTATATAGTAATTATGACGTCACTGCATCAAAAATACAGTTTTTATTGGAAAAATTTATTCTCTTTTAGAAATAATTTATTTTAGTTACTATATATTTTTAACCCAATTAATTTCCTTTAAAATGAGCTATTGAACAACCCTCTACGATGTTCCAGTGCCAAGCTATCTCTGGATACAAAAGAAAAAAAAAAAGAAAAAAAAAGAAAAAAATATCCCGGTTTGGGAGAATAACGTGGTTAAAGTCAATTTTCTTGATTTTCAAGCCAATATATTTCCCTTGCTGTTCAAGCCAAGGGACAGAAAGTTTCCTATACAGGGGTTTCGGACAAGGCGGTTCTAATGGTGTACTTTTTGTTTTGATCTGACTCCTTTTTTAGGAGCTATGGGTTTTTATATTTCTTAACATTGGACGTGATCGTCTCTTACTAGGTTGCTAGCTACCGCTGCAACCCGGATACTATGGGCTAAGGTTCGTTCTTTCATGTAAATTCTTTAATGTAACTACCGCTGCAACCCGGATGAAATTACAAACAGGAAAACGCCTATGGCTTTTTCTTAATTGGAATAGTAAGAGACGACCTGGCTACAAGCTATGATAATAATCTTCGAAAATTTGGATCTTTTATAATTTATAATGATGTATAATATAAATACTGTAATCTTAACTATAGTGAAGTTGCCTATGCAAGTTAGTATAGGGAAGAGTTCGATCTTTATTATAAACAAAAAAAAAACAGAAATAGCATCCAGCATCCGAGCTATTATACAGCTCTCTATGATTTTCCAGTGCCCAGCTAGTTGAGGAGGAAAATCAAGCGGAAAGAAAAAAAATATCCCGTTTGTGGAGAATAACTTGGTTAAAGTCAATTTTCATGATTTTCAAGCCAATATATTTTCTTTGTTATTCAAGCCAAAGAGTGATAAGTTTCCTTAATAGGGTTTTGGACAAGGTGGTTCTAATTGTGCAATTTTTGTTTTGATCTGACTCTTTTCTTAGGAGCTAAGGGTTTTTATATTTCTTAACATTGGACGTGATCGTCTCTTACTAGGTTGTTAGCTACCGCTGCAACCCGGAAAAATAATTACAAACAGGAAAAAGCCTACGGCTTATTCTTCTTTGAAATAGCAAGAGACCAACCTCAAACAATCAAGTAGCTAACCAAGTCCAATGTATGCTATGGTTTGTTCTTGTAATGGTCTTCTTTTGTAGTTTTGTAATAAAAATTATTCAATTTTAAAAAAAATTGTTTTATAATAACAAAATATTTTAAAACCCATTAATTTCCTTTAAAATGAGCCATTAAACAACTCTCTACGATTTTGCAGTACCAAGCTGTAATATCAGTTACTATGGGCAAGAGATCGTTCTTTATTGTATGCAGTGTGAAAAGACATCAAAAATGCAGTTTTTGGTGGAAAAATTTATTCTCTTTTAGAAATAATTTATTTTATTTAATATATATTTTTAAACAAATTATTTTCATTTAAAATGGGCTATTTAAAACCCATTTCCTTTTTTCCAGTGCAAAGTTATCTGTGGAAAAGAAAAAATAAAAAAAAAAGAAAAAAAAAAGAAAAAAATATCCCGTTTAGGCAGAATGTTGTAGTAGCTGCCACTTTTCTTGATTTTCAAGCCAATATATTTCCCTTGCTGTTCAAGCCAAGGGACAGAAATTTTACTATGCAGGGGTTTCGGACAAGGCGGTTCTAATGGTGTACTTTTTGTTTTGATCTGACTCCTTTTTTAGGAACTATGGGTTTTCACATTTCTTAACATTGGACGTGATCGTCTCTTACTAGGTTGCTAGCTACCGCTGCAACCCGGAAATTGTAGATTAAGCAAAAAAATATGATGATTTATTTTAACATCTCAGTTACTATGGCCTAGATTTCGTTCTTTATTATTGTTTTCAAAAGGTTTTTTTTCACTTTTTGGTTACTATACGCTCTGGTTCGCCTTTCACTAGGTTGTGCCAACTACTAGGCTGTGCCAATGTAAAAATGTGGGAAAGCCATCATAACCTGACTAAATTGTAAAGATATATCATAAACCTGACTAAATTATAAAGGTAGCAAAGTATAACTTTTTGATTAATGATAAGGGTAATGAAGTAGTATTTTTCTTTGTGTAAGGAAACAAACAACATTAACTACATTTTGAACCAAGGCTTGATTCAACAAGGACCATAAGATGCAAATACAAATATGGGACTGCCGCTTCAAACTCGAAGGGTCAACGACAAGAGATATTAAACGATTTGAATCACATGACCAAAAGCAGGGTTTTTAATAAAGAAAGCGGATACTAACTTTTTGAAAAAAGAATTATTATTAGGATGACATCAAACTGGTCTCTGACCAATGACAGAAAAGAAGAACAAAATAGAGAGAACTTAAAATAGGGATTCAGGAACGAAAACAGGGTAGTTTTTTTTGGAAATCGAACAAAGAGTAAGTGTTTACTTTGTAATTACAATAATTTACCACTCTCTGTCTTAAATTCTCCTTGGGAAGAAAAGTTTGAAGATAAAGGTTAAAATAAGAAGAAAAAACCTCAAAAAGGCTTTCTGTCATTTGGAAAAAATTCTAATAAGTATATATGAGAAATTGATGATTTTGGGACTTATAGTTTCATTAGCATTCCAACCTATACAAGGCTTGAGCCATTTGGACAAAACAGTATTTTTTTAAGGTTACAATAAGCCAAATTAAATTTCTTCCCAGAAATTTAAGCTTTGAATAACTGAGAGTTTAAAGAGGGAAGGAAACCTTACCCAAGAAGAGAAAGCTAGGAGAGCCATTTGTGTTTCCCCCCTTTCAGCCTAGAGTCCCTTGAGACTTAGCTTGACCTTAGAAAGACCTTATATCCAAAAATTGGAATTATCGGACAATAACATTACTTACCCCCCCCCCTTTGTGCAATCTTCAGACGTTTATACGAAGAGGAACACCGTTCCCCTTTTAATAATTCTTTCATCTCGTTTACCCCGTACTGCATGTTTATACAAAGGTGATCTCAATGTTTTTACAAGCAGGTTAGGGGAAAAGGCGGGACAATATTACCAGCTTAAAAATTTCTAAATCTTTATGTCCAGATATTTTCAGTTAAGTTTCCCTGCTAAAATTAAAGCTTAATAAAGGTCAAAGGAATACACAACCCTTTCAAGAAATAATAAAGGAATCTCTTGGTTTGGGTTAATGAAAATTTGAATTAAAAGCAAGTACGGTTATTCTTAGCTTAGCTCAAAAATAGTTTGAACTAAAGTATTTTTATAACCCAGAACTCAAGCCTTGACTAGCTGTTCAAGTGTAACCCCTTTAAGTTGAAACATTCGTTAGCTTAGGATTAACTTAATCTTTTTCTTTTCAGTATACATTGGTGGATTTGAAAAAGTAGATCATTCGACCTTAGAAGAGGTTTGGAAATAGTCAACATAGATAGAATTAGAATATTTTTCCTTTTATCTTATTTTATAAATAAAATCAGTTGTCACTGAATTCTGAGTACCGATTTCTTACCAAAGCCTCCGTTTGTAACACGCTACCAAATTTATTAGCCCTGATAGTAGGGGCAACCTTACAACTGGTGCCAGCGGTACTCAAGTTCGGTGCTAGCAAAACTTTACCGCAGAATACAACGTAAACCGTTTTAATCACATTCTCAAACGTGAGCAGCTTAGCGTAGCGGAAGTGCACTGGGTGTTTGCCCCGGAGAAGGATGGATCGAAACTTCATCGAACTTCGCTCGGCCTAAGGTCTAGCGTTCTTTGGTTAGCTTTCGATCCACCTTTCTCTGAAGCTGCTCTGAAGATTGTTATCAAGAAAACTATTCGACAGTTGTCAGTCCGTACCTTGGATGCGTTTCATTAAACATACAACATTTCGCTTGGATATTACTATGAAGTTTTACCAGAGCATTTTTAGTCCACTTTTCAACAACATCCTCTCTTTTAAAGAGAATTTTAATCTGTAATTTTGAATATTTTTCATAGTCCTGGTAAAACATTCGTAAAATATTTCTCAATTTACAAAGATCAGCCTGCATTTTTGCCATGTTCTTGGACTTCTGAATGTAAATTTTTACTTCGTCTTTATGCGTTCTTTGGTACAACCTCGTAGAGGTATTGATTTTTTCATAATAGCTTTTGTCACCCCCAGTATCTACCAATTATTCTGGTACCAACTTTTTCTTATATTTGTTTCGGTAATCTTCATCTTTTTGATAACACTCCTTGCTGTTTTGTTTGGCTCAGTCAATTTTTACTTTTCGATACGCTTTTCTGTTCGTTTTACGGTTTGATATTGCTCCTTACTTTCAGTTGCAAGACTTGTTTTTTTTATAATTTAAGTACTTAAAGATAGGAATATTCAATGGAAAACATGTGGAGATTTTTTTAAAGAAAAGTAAGGAGCCTCACTAAACTAAAAATAAGCAGAAATATTGTCAAATATTCTTCAAAGTAAAACCTATTATATATCCTATCTATATGTGTTGCATCATCATGCATTTGATTATTTATTTTAACATTTCAGTTACTATGGCCTAGATTTTGTTTTTTCTCTTTTTGGTTACTATGGTCTCTGGTTTGCCTTTTACTAGGTTGTGCCAACTGCAGCAATTATGATTTTTCAAAACATATTTTAAACTTTTAGTTACTATATGCTTCGGTTTGTCTTTTACTTGATTGCATCTATAGCTAAAACCATCATTTAGAACTCGTTCTTTACTATAAAATTGTGGATTTAGAAAGAAAATCCTATATAATACATCATTAACTATTTAAATCACATTATCTAGTGTGAGCAGCTTAGCGCAGCGGAAGTGCGTTGAGAATTTGCCCTGGAGAAGGATGGATAGAAATATCATCGTATCTCGCTGGGCCTTGGGTCTAGTGTTCTTTGGTTAGGTTTCGATCCACCGACCTCTGAAGCTGCTCTGAAGATTGTTATTAAGATATTTGGATTGCTCGGCTCTAATATTTTTCTTGATTTTATTACGTTTAGCTTACGTTCATCACGCTTGTACACGAAAATGTAGTTTTTATAAAAATTTATTCTGTTTTTAAAACTTTTTCATTTTTAATTACAAAAGGCACTAGCTATAGTAATTTCCTTTAGGATGAGCCATTAAACAGCTCTCTACGATTTTTCAGTGCCCAGTTAGCTGAGGAGAAAGAAAAAATGGGGGGGGGGAATGCTGTCGATGCAGAATATCGCATTTAAAGCAAATTTTCTTGCTTTTAAAGCCAACATATTTTCTTTGTTGTTAAAGCCAAAAGACTGTAAGTTTCCTATGTAAGAGTTTCGAAAGGGCAGTTTTAATAGTGTACTTTGTCATTCGATCTGACTGTAGTTTTAGGAGTTATGGGTTATTGTATCTCTTAGTATGGGACGTGGTCGCTTCTTACTAGGTTGCAAGACGCCGCTGCAACCCAGATATCTTGTTGAAAGATAATCGTGTATAAATATTGTATTCATTTTTTACGTCATATATAATAATAACCTACGATAATGACGTCATTCTTCAAGTTTGAACATGAAAATGCAGTTTTCTTGTAAAAAGTGATACTATTTTTAAAGCTATTTCTTTTTTAATTACAAAAGAAACTAGATATAGAAATTCCCTTTAAAACGAGCTATTAAACAGCTATCTGTGATTTGGCCAGTGCCCAGACAGCCGAGAGGAAAAAACGGAAAAAAGATGCCGTCGATGTCGAATATCATAGGTCAAGCCACATTTCTTGTTTTTCAAGCAAGCATATTTTCTTTGTTGTTCAAGCCAAGAGAATAAGTTTCCTATGTAAAAGTTTAAAACAAGGCAGTTCTACTAGTCTACTTTTTGCTTCTATCCGACATTATTTTTAGGAGCTATGGGTTATTGTATTTCTTAGCATGGGACGTGATCATCTCTTACTAGGCTGCTAGATACCGCTGCAACCCGGATATCATAAATGAATACCAGTGGCTTTAATCTGGGAAGGTGATTTTTTCTTTAAGACTTTTTCTGCATTCCCCGTCTTGAATTCAAAAAAAAATTCGTGGTATTTTCATTGAAAAGGGGCTGAATTTTTTTGAAATGTTATATAGTTTACAAAAGTTGATGGTGAAAAAGCCAATAACCACTTGCCGCAATAAAGGGCTTAAGCTGGATGTTGTTCAAGACAATAACGAGACATGTCAAATTCATCATTGGGCCCTTTTGAAAATTGTAGTTTGTTCGCCTTTCGCCTTTCACTGGTTCGCCTTTCACTAGGGTGTGCCAACTACTGCGATTAGGATTTTTCAAAACATGTTTTAAGCTTCTAGTTACTATGGGCATCGGTTTGTCTTTTACTTGATTGTATCTACAGCTAAAACCATCATTTAGAGCTCCTTCTTTATTATAAGATTGTGGATTTAGCAAAAATAAATATGATGATTTATTTTAACATCTCAGTTACTATGGACTAGATTTCGTTCTAGATTACTGTTTTCAAAACGTGTTTTTTCACTTTTTGGTTATTATACGCTCTGGTTCGCCTTTCACTAGGTTTTGTCAGCTACAGCAATTATGATTTTTCAAAACATATTTTAAACTTTTAGTTAGTATGGGCTTCGGTTTGTCTTTTAATTGATTGCATCTACAGCTACAACCATCACTTAGAGCTCGTTCATTACTAAAAAATTGTTAATTTAGCAAAACTTTACCGCATAATACATCATAAACCGTTTTAATCACTGTCTCTGACGTGAGTAGCTTAGCGCAGCGGAAGTGCGCTGGGTGTATTCCCAGAAGAAGGATGGATCGAAACGTAATCGAACCTTACTGGGCCTAAGGTCTAGCGTTCTTTGGTTAGGTTTTGATCCACCAACCTCTGGTGCAGCTCTGAAGATTCTTATCAAGAAAACTGTTCCGCAGTTACCAGTCCCTTACCTTGGATGCGTTTCATTAAACATACAACATTTCGGTTGGATATTACTATTGAATTTTACATGACCATTTTTAGTCGACTTTTCAACAACATCCGCTCTTTTAAAGAGAATTTTAATCTGTAATTTTGAATATTTTTTGTAATCCTGGTAAAACATTCGTAAAATGTTTCTCAATTTACGAAGATCAGCCTGTATTTTTGCCATGTTCTTGGACTTCTGAATGTAATTTTTAACTTTGTCTTTATGCGCTCTTTGGTACAACCTCGCAGAGGTTTTGTTTTTTTCATTATAGCTTTTGTCACCCGAGTATCTACCCATTATTCTGGTAGTAACTTTTTCTTATATTTGTTTCGGTGATCTTCATCATTGTGATAACACTCCTTGCTGTTTTGTTTGGCTCTGTCAATTTTTACTTTTCGATACGCTTTTCTGTTCGTTTTACGGTTAGATATTGCTCCTTACTTTCATTTTCAAGATTTGTTTTTTTTATTATTTAATTACTTACACATAGTAATATTCAATGGAAAACATGTGGAGAATTTTTTTTTTAAGAAAAGTAAAGAGCCTGACTAAACTAAAAATAAGCAGAAATATTGTCAAATATTCTTCAAAGTAAAAACTATTATATATCCTATCTATATGTGTTGCATCATCATGCATTTGATTATTTATTTTAACATTTCAGTTACTATGGCCTAGATTTTGTTCTTTATTACTGTTTGCAAAACGTGTTTTTTCTTCTTTTGGTTACTATGGGCATGGTTCGCCTTTTACTAGGTTGTGCCAACTACTGCAATTTTGATTTTTCAAAACGTGTTTTAAACTTTTAGATACTATGAGCTTCGCTTTGTCTATAATCTTAGTATAATCTTACTTTTTTACTATAATCTTACTAGGATGCTAGCTACCGCTGCAACCCGGATCAAATATCTTTGAAAAGACTGCAGTATGAAAAGACAACAAATTGTCTGCGGTTAGAAGACAAGTGACAATCATAATCCATATATATATAATCTATATATAGAAGCTTGCCACATGCCGAATGCTGGGGCCCAGCAGCGAAGCCGCCAGGCTCCCGGTACTATAAATAATGTAAACTTCACAGCTAGCTCAGTCCAATATATGCAATGGTGTGGTTTTCTAATGATCTTCCTTTAAAATAAACTATGGACTAAAGTTCGTTCTTTAATGTATACATCAAAATGCAGTTTTTGGTGGAAAAATTTATTCTCTTTTAGAAATAATTTATTTTAGTTACTATAGATTTTTAACCCAATTAATTTACTTTAAAAAATGAGCTATTGAACGAACCCCTCTACGATGTTCCGAGTGCCAAACTATCTCCTTGGATACAAAAAAAGAAAAAAAAAGAAAGAAAAAAAAAAGAAAAAAATATCCCGTTTAGGCAGAATGTTGTAGTAGCTGCCACTTTTCTTGATTTTCAAGCCAATATATTTCCCTTGCTGTTCAAGCCAAGGGACAGAAATTTTACTATGCAGAAGTTTCGGACAAGGCGGTTCTAATGGTGTAATTTTTGTTTTGATCTGACTCTTCTGTTAAGAACTATGGGTTTTTATATTTCTTAACATTGGACGTGATCGTCTCTTACTAGGTTGCTAGCTACCGCTGCAACCCGGATATTAAAAAATTATTATCATATCTTATATGTAACTTTGATTTTATAAGTCTTGATAGTCTGATGGTAAGCATGCCCACTTGCGGGGAGAACTTTTAATGTGTTGAATTAAAAGCACTATCTTTTAAATTTAAAAAAGAAACTTGTTTATTTACATCCTAGCTAAAATAATGGAGATAATATGAATGAACCACAGGGTTCAGTTTCTTAGGGCATGAGTTCGTTTTTTAACTGTAAATAAAAACAGGAAAAAGCCTACGGCTTTTTCCCCATTAATTTCCCCATTTAAATTTCCCCATTAAAACCCCATTAATTTCCTTTAAAATGAGCCATTGAAGAACTCTCTACGATATTCCAGTGCCAAGCTATCTGTGGAAAAGAAAAAAAGATAAAAAGATGCCGTTTAGGCAGGATGCTGTAGTAGATGCCACTTTTTTCATTTTCAAGCCAATATATATCCCTTGCTGTTTGGGTCAAGGGACAGAAAGTTTTCCATTTAGGGGTTTTGGACAAGGTGGTTCTAATAGTTTATTTTGTTTTGATCTGACTCTATTTTTAGGAGCTATGGGTTTTTATATTTCTTAAAATTGGATGTGATCATATTTTACTAGGTTGCTATATGTTGCTTCAACCCGGTTTGATATCAACCGCTCCAATCAAAAAAATAGAGTCAGATCAAAACAAAAGTACATCATTAGAACCACCTTGTCTGAAACCCTACTAGATAAATGATGATTTTTCAAAACATGTTTTAAACTTTTAGTTAGTATGGGCTTCGGTTTTTCTTTTACTTGATTGCATCTACAGCTAAAACCATCATTTAGTGCTAGTTCTTTACTATAAAACTGTGAATTTAGCAAACCTTTTCCGTATAATACATCATAAACCGTTGTAATCACATTTTCTAATGTGAGCATCTTAGCGCAGCGGAAGTGCGCTAGCTTTTTGCCCCGGAGAAAGATGGATCGAAACTTCATCGAACTTCGCTCGGCCTAAGGTGTAGCGTTCTTATCTTCATCATTGTGATAACACTCCTTGCTGTTTTGTTTGGCGCTCTCAATTTTTACTTTTCTATACGGTTTTCTGTTCGTTTTAATGTTTGATATTGCTCCTTACTTTCAGTTGCAAGACTTGTTTTTTTTATTATTTAATTACTTACGGATAGTAATATTCAAAGGAAAAAATGCGGAGAAATTTTTTAAAGAGAAGTAAAGAGCCTCACCAAACTAAAAATAAGTAGAAATATTGTCAAATGTTCTTCAAAGTAAAAACTATTATATATCCTCTATATGTGTTGCATCATCACATATAACATTAACATATAACATTTCGTTTTGATATTACTATGAAGTTTTACAAGACCATTGTTAGTTATATTTGTTTCGGTAATCTTCATCATTGTGATAACACTCCTTGCTGTTTTGTTTGGCTCTGTTAATTTTTACTTTTCATACGCTTTTCTATTCGTCTTACGGTTTGATATTGCTCCTTACTTTCAGTTGCAAGACTTGTTTTTTTTTTATTTAACTACTTACAGACAGTAATATTCAATGGACAACATGTGGAGAAATTTTTTAAAGAAAGGTAAAGAGCCTCACTAAACTAAAAATAAGCAGAAATATTGTCAAATGTTCTTCAAAGTAAAAACTATTATATATCCTATCTATATGTATTGCATCATCATGCATTTGATTATTTATTTTTAAATTTCAGTTACTATGGCCTAGATTTTGTTATTTATTACTGTTTTCAAAACGTCTTTTTTCCCTTTTTGGTTACTATGGGCTCTGGTTCGCCTTTTACTAGGTTGTGCCAACTACTACAATTATGATTTTTCAAAACATATTTTGAACTTCTAGTTACTATGAACTTCGGTTTGTCTTTTACTTGATTGCAGCTATACCTATAATCATCACTTAGAGCGCGTTCTCTACTAAAAAATTGTGAATTTAGCAAAACTTTACCGCATAATACATCATAAACCGTTTTAATCACATTCTCTAACGTGAGCAGTTTAGCGTAGTGGAAGTGCGGTGGATGTTTGCCCCGGAGAAGGATGGATTAAAATTTAATTGAACCTCGCTGGGCCTAAGGTGTAGCGTTCTTTGGTTAGGCTTCAATCCACCGACCTCTGAAGCTGCTCTGAAGATTCTTATCAGGAAAACTGTTCTACAGTTACTAATCTCTATATTGGATACGTTTCATTAAACATACAATATTTCCTTTTGGATATTACTATGAACTTTTACAAGACCATTTTTAGTTATATTTGTTTCGGTAATCTTCATCATTGTGATGACACTCCTTGCTGTTTTGTTTGGCTCTGTTAATTTTTACTTTTCGATACGCTTTTCTGTTCGTCTTACGGTTTGATATTGCTCCTTACTTTCAGTTGCAAGACTTGTTTTTTTTATTATTTAATTACTAACAGACAGTAATATTCAATGGAAAACATGTGGAGAAAATTTTTTAAAGAAAGGTAAAGAGCCTCACTAAACTAAAAATAAGTAGAAATATTGTCAAATGTTCTTCAAAGTAAAAACTATTATTTATCCTCTATATGTGTTGCATCATCACGCGTTAGTTGATTTATTTTAACATTTCAGTTACTATGGCCTAGGTTTTTTTCTTTATTACTATTTTCAAAACGTGTTTTTTCACTTTTTGGTTACTATGGGCTCTGGTTCACTTTTCACTAGGTTGTGCCAACTACTGCAATTATGATTTTTCAAAACATGTTTTAAACTTTTAGTTACTATGGGCTTCGGTTTGTCTTTTACTTGATTTCATCTACAGCTACAACCATCATTTAGAGCTGTTCTTTATTATAAAATTGTGGATTTAGCAAAAATAAATATGATGATTTATTTTAACATTTCAGTTACTATGGCCTATATTTCGTTCTTTATTACTGTTTTCAAAACGTGTTTTTTCATTTTTCGATTACTATACGCTCTGGTTTGTCTTTCACTAGGTTGTGCCAACTACAGCAATTATGATTTTTCAAAACATATTTTAAAATTTTAGTTACTATGAGCTTCGGTTTGTCTTTTACTTGATTGCATCTACAGCTACAACCATCACTTAGAGCTCGTTCTTTACTAAAAAATTGTGAATTTAGCAAAACTATACCGCATAATACATCATAAACCGTTTTAATCACATTCTCTAACGTGAGCAGCTTTGCGTAGCGGAAGCGCACTGGATGTTTGCCCCGGAGAAGGATGGATTGAAACTTAATCGAACTTCGCTGGGCCTAAGGTGTAGCGTTCTTTGGTTAGGTTTCGATTCACGGACTTCTGAAGCTGCTCTGAAGATTCTTATCAGGAAAACTGTTCTACTGTTACCAGTCCCTACATTGGATACGTTTCATTAAACATATAACATTTCGTTTGGATATTACTATGAAGTTTTACAAGACCATTGTTAGTTATATTTGTTTCGGTAATCTTCATCATTGTGATAACACTCCTTGCTGTTTTGTTTGGCTCTGTTAATTTTTACTTTTCATACGCTTTTCTATTCGTCTTACGGTTTGATATTGCTCCTTACTTTCAGTTGCAAGACTTGTTTTTTTATTATTTAACTACTTACAGACAGTAATATTCAATGGACAACATGTGGAGAAATTTTTTAAAGAAAGGTAAAGAGCCTCACTAAACTAAAAATAAGCAGAAATATTGTCAAATGTTCTTCAAAGTAAAAACTATTATATATCCTATCTATATGTATTGCATCATCATGTAGTTTGATTATTTATTTTTTAATTTCAGTTACTATGGCCTAGATTTTGTTATTTATTACTGTTTTCAAAACGTCTTTTTTCCCTTTTTGGTTACTATGGGCTCTGGTTCACCTTTTACTAGGTTGTGCCAACTACTACAATTATGATTTTTCAAAATATATTTTAAACTTATAGTTACTATGAGCTTCGGTTTGTCTTTTACTTGATTGCAGCTATACCTATAATCATCATTTAGAGCGCGTTCTTTACTAAAAAATTGTGAATTTAGCAAAACTTTACCGCATAATACATCATAAACCGTTTTAATCACATTCTCTAACGTGAGCAGTTCAGCGTAGTGGAAGTGCGCTGGATGTTTGCCCCGGAGAAGGATGGATTGAAACTTAATCGAACCTCGCTGGGCCTAAGGTGTAGCGTTCTTTGGTTAGGCTTCAATCCAACGACCTCTGAAGCTGCTCTGAAGATTCTTATCAGGAAAACTGTTCTACAGTTACCAATCCCTATATTGGATACGTTTCATTAAACATACAATATTTCGTTTGGATATTACTATGAAGTTTTACAAGACCATTTTTAGTTATATTTGTTTCGGTAATCTTCATCATTGTTATAACACTCCTTGCTGTTTTGTTTGGCTCTGTTAATTTTTACTTTTCGATACGCTTTTCTGTTCGTCTTACGGTTTGATATTGCTCCTTACTTTCAGTTGCAAGACTTGTTTTTTTTTTTTATTATTTAATTACTAACAGACAGTAATATTCAATGGAAAACATGTGGAGAAAATTTTTTAAAGAAAGGTAAAGAGCCTCACTAAACTAAAAATAAGCAGAAATATTGTCAAATGTTCTTCAAAGTAAAAACCATTATATATCCTATCTATATGTATTGCATCATCATGCATTTGATTATTTATTTTTACATTTCAGTTACTATGGCCTAGATTTTGTTATGTATTACTGTTTTCAAAACGTCTTTTTTCCCTTTTTGGTTACTATGGGCTCTGGTTCGCCTTTTACTAGGTTGTGCCAACTACTACAATTATGATTTTTCAAAACATATTTTAAACTTTTAGTTACTATGAGCTTCGGTTTGTCTTTTACTTGATTGCAGCTATACCTACAATCATCATTTAGAGCTCGTTCTTTACTAAAAAATTGTGAATTTAGCAAAACTTTACAGCATAATACATCATAAACCGTTTTAATCACATTCTCTAACGTGAGCAGCTTAGCGTAGCGGAAGTGCGCTGGATGTTTGCCCCGGAGAAGGATGGATTGAAACTTAATTGAACCTCGCGGCCTAAGGTGTAGCGTTCTTTGGTTAGGTTTTGATCCACCGACCTCTGAAGCTGCTCTGAAGATTCTTATCAGGAAAACTGTTCTACAGTTACCAATCCCTATATTGGATACGTTTCATTAAACATACAATATTTCGTTTGGATATTACTATGAAGTTTTACAAGACCATTTTTAGTTATATTTGTTTCGGTAATCTTCATCATTGTGATAACACTCCTTGCTGTTTTGTTTGTCTCTGTTAATTTTTACTTTTCGATACGCTTTTCTATTCATCTTTATTTCGTCGATTTAGCAAAAATTAATATGATGATTTATTTTAACATTTCAGTTACTATGGCCTAGATTTCTTTCTTTATTAATGTTTTCAAAACGGTTTTTTTCCACTTTTTGGTTACTATGGGCTCTGGTTCGCCTTTCACTAGGTTGCGCCAACTAAAGCAATTATGATTTTTCAAAACATATTTTAAACTTTTAGTTACTATTTGCTTCGGTTTGTCTTTTACTTGATTGCAGCTATAGGTACAACCATCATTTAGAGCTCGTTCTTTACTATAAAATTGTGGATTTAGAAAGGAAATCCCTTATAATACATCATAAACTATTTAAATCACATTCTCTAGAGTGAGCAGCTTAGCGCAGCGGAAGTTTGTTGGGAATTTATCCCGGAGAAGGATGGATCGAAATCGAATCAAACCTCGCTGGGCCTAAGGTCTAGCGTTCTTTGGTTAGGCTTGATCCACCGACCTCTGAAGCTGCTCGGAAGATTCTTATCAAGAAAACTGTTCCACAGTTACCAGTCCCTACCATGGATGTGTTTCATTAAACATACAACATTTCGTTTGGATATTACTATGTAGTTTTACAAGACCATTTTCAGTCGACTTTTCAACAACTTCCGCTCTTTTAAAGAGAATTTTAATCTGTTTTTTGAATATTTTTTGTAATCCTGGTAAAACATTCGTAAAATATTTCTCAATTTACAAAGTTTAACTTGCATTTTTGCCATGTTCTTGGACTTCTGAATGTAAATTTTTACTTCGACTTTTGTACAACCTCGCAGAGGTATTGACTTTTTCATTATAGCTTTTGTCACCCCTGTATCTACCCATTATTCTGGTAGCAACTTTTTCTTATATTTGTTTCGGTGATCTTCATCATTGTAATAACACTCCTTGCTGTTTTGTTTGGCTCTATCAATTTTTTCTTTTCGATACGCTTTTCTGTTTGTTTTATGGTTTGATATTGCTCCTTACTTTCAGTTGCAAGATGTGTTTTTTTATTATTTAATTACTTACAGATAGTAATATGCAATGGAAAACATGTGGAGAAAACTTTTTAAAGAGAAGTAAAGAGCCTCACCAAACTAAAAATAAGTAGAAATATTGTCAAATGTTCTTCAAAGTAAAAACTATTATATATCCTCTATATGTGTTGCATCATCACGCGTTTGTTGATTTATTTTAACATTTCAGTTACTATGGCCTAGATTTTGTTCTTTATTACTGTTTTCAAAACGTGTTTTTTCACTTTTTGGTTACTATGGGCTCTGGTTCTCTTTTCACTAGGTTGTGCCAACTACTGCAATAATGATTTTTCAAAACATGTTTTAAACTTTTAGTTACTATGGGCTTCGGTTTGTCTTTTACTTGATTTCATCTACAGCTACAACCATCATTTAGAGCTGTTCTTTATTATAAAATTGTGGATTTAGCAAAAATAAATATGATGATTTATTTTAACATCTCAGTTACTATGGCCTAGATTTCGTTCTTTATTACTGTTTTCAAAACATGTTTTTTCATTTTTCGATTACTATACGCTCTGGTTTGTCTTTCACTAGGTTGTGCCAACTACAGCAATCATGATTTTTCAAAACATATTTTAAACTTTTAGTTACTATGAGCTTCGGTTTGTCGTTTACTTGATTGCATCTACAGCTACAACCATCACTTAGAGCTCGTTTTTTACTAAAAAATTGTGAATTTAGCAAAACTATACCGCATAATACATCATAAACCGTTTTAATCACATTCTCTAACGTGAGCAGCTTAGCGTAGCGGAAGTGCGCTGGATGTTTGCCCCGGAGAAGGATGGATTGAATCTTAATCGAACCTCGCTGGGCCTAAGGTGTAGTGTTCTTTGGTTAGGTTTCGATCCACCGACTTCTGAAGCTGCTCTGAAGATTCTTATCAGGAAAACTGTTCTACAGTTACCAATCCCTATATTGGATACGTTTCATTAAACATACAACATTTCGTTTGGATATTACTATGAAGTTTTACAAGACCATTTTTAGTTATATTTGTTTCGGTAATCTTCATCATTGTGATAACACTCCTTGCTGTTTTGTTTGGCTCTGTTAATTTTTACTTTTCGATACGCTTTTCTGTTCGTCTTACGGTTTGATATTGCTCCTTACTTTCAGTTGCAAGACTTGTTTTTTTTTATTATTTAATTACTAACAGACAGTAATATTCAATGGAAAACATGTGGAGAAAATTTTTTAAATAAAGGTAAAGAGCCTCACTAAACTAAAAATAAGCAGAAATATTGTCAAATGTTCTTCAAAGTAAAAACTATTATATATCCTATCTATATGTATTGCATCATCATGCATTTGATTATTTATTTTTACATTTCAGTTACTATGGCCTAGATTTTGTTATTTACTACTGTTTTCAAAACGTCTTTTTTCCCTTTTTGGTTACTATGGGCTCTGGTTCGCCTTTTACTAGGTTGTGCCAACTACTGCAATTATGATTTTTCAAAACATATTTTAAACTTTTAGTTACTATGAGCTTCGGTTTGTCTTTTACTTGATTGCAGCTATACCTACAATCATCATTTAGAGCTCGTTCTTTACTAAAAAATTGTGAATTTAGCAAAACTTTACCGCATAATACATCATAAACCGTTTTAATCACATTCTCTAACGTGAGCAGCTTAGCGTAGCGGAAGTGCACTGGATGTTTGCCCGTTTCATTAAAATTGTGGATTTAGCAAAAATAAATATGATGATTTATTTTAACATCTCAGTCACTATGGCCTAGATTTTGTTATTTATTACTGTTTTCAAAACGTCTTTTTTCCCTTTTTGGTTACTATGGGCTCTGGTTCGCCTTTTACTAGGTTGTGCCAACTACTGCAATTATGATTTTTCAAAACATATTTTAAACTTTTAGTTACTATGAACTTCGGTTTGTCTTTTACTTGATTGCAGCTATACCTACAATCATCATTTAGAGCTCGTTCTTTACTTTAAAAATGTGGATTTAGCTAAACTTTACCACATAAGACATCATAAACCGTTTTAATCACATTCTCTAACGTGAGCAGCTTAGCGTAGCGGAAGTGCGCTGGATGTTTGCCCCGGAGAAGGATGGATTGAAACTTAATAGAACCTCGCGGCCTAAGGTGTAGCGTTCTTTGGTTAAGTTTCGATCCACCGACCTCTGAAGCTGCTCTGAAGATTCTTATCAGGAAAACTGTTCTACAGTTACCAATCCCTATATTGGATACGTTTCATTAAACATAGAATATTTCGTTTGGATATTACTATGAAGTTTTACAAGACCATTTTTAGTTATATTTGTTTCGGTAATCTTCATCATTGTTATAACACTCCTTGCTGTTTTGTTTGGCTCTGTTAATTTTTACTTTTCGATACGCTTTTCTATTCGTCTTTATTTCGTCGATTTAGCAAAAATTAATATGATGATTTATTTTAACATTTCAGTTACTATGGCCTAGATTTCTTTCTTTATTAATGTTTTCAAAACGGTTTTTTTTCCACCTTTTGGTTACTATGGGCTCTGGTTCGCCTTTCACTAGGTTGTGCCAACTACAGCAATTATGATTTTTCAAAACATATTTTAAACTTTTAGTTACTATATGTTTCGTTTTGTCTTTTACTTGATTGCGGCTATAGCTACAACCATCATTTAGAGCTCGTTCTGTACTATAAAATTGTGGATTTAGAAAGGAAATCCCGTATAATACATCATAAATTATTTAAATCACATTCTCTAGTGTGAGCAGCTTAGCGCAGCGGAAGTGTGTTGGGAATTTACTCCGGAGAAGGATGGATCGATATCGCATCGAACCTCACTGGGCCTAAGGTCTAGCATTCTTTGGTTAGGCTTGATCCACCGACCTCTGAAGCTGCTCGGAAGATTCTTATCAAGAAAACTGTTCCACAGTTACCAGTCCCTACCATGGATGTGTTTCATCAAACATACAACATTTCGTTTGGATATTACTATGTAGTTTTACAAGACAATTTTTAGTCGACTTTTCAACAACTTCCGCTCTTTTAAAGATAATTTTAATCTGTATTTTTGAATATTTTTTGTAATCCTGGTAAAACATTCGTAAAATATTTCTCAATTTACAAAGATCAACTTGCATTTTTGCCATGTTCTTGGACTTCTGAATGTAAATTTTTACTTCGTCTTTTGTACAACCTCGCAGAGGTATTGACTTTTTCATTATAGCTTTTGTCATCCCTCTATCTACCCATTATTCTGGTAGCAACTTTTTCTTATATTTGTTTCGGTGATCTTCATCCTTGTAATAACACTCCTTGCTGTTTTGTTTGGCTCTATCAATTTTTACTTTTCGATACGCTTTTCTGTTTGTTTTACGGTTTGATATTGCTCCTTACTTTCAGTTGCAAGATGTGTTTTTTTATTATTTAATTACTTACAGATAGTAATATTCAATGGAAAACATGTGGAGAAAACTTTTAAAGAAAAGTAAAGAGCCTCACTAAACTAAAAATAACTAGAAATATTGTCAAATATTCTTCAAAGTAAAAACTATTATATTTTCTATCTATATGTGTTGCATAATCATGCATTTGGTTGTTTATTTTAACTTTTCAGTTACTATGGCCTAGATTTTGTTCTTTATTACTGTTTTCAAAACGTTTTTTTTTCCTTTTTGGTTACTATGGGCTCTGGTTCGCCTTTTACTAGGTTGTGCCAACTACTGCAATTATGATTTTTCAAAACATATTTTAAACTTTTAGTTACTATGGGCTTCGGTTTGTCTTTTACTTGATTGTAGCTATAGCTACAGCCATCATTTAGAGCTCGTTCTTTACTATAATCTTACTAGGTTGCTTGCTACCGCTGGAACCCGGATGAAATATCTTTGAAAAGACTGTAATATGAAAAGACAACAATTTGTCTGCGGTTAAAAGACAAGTGACAATCAGAATTCATATATATAGAATCTATATATATAGAAGCCTGCCACGTGCGGAGTGCTGGGACCCAGCAGCGAAGCCGCCAGGCTCCCGGTACTATAAATAATGTAAATTCCAGATCTAGCTCAGTCCAATATATGCAGTGGTGTGCTTTTCTAATGATCTTCCTTTAATATAAATTATGGACTAAAGTTCGTTCTTTAATGTAAATATTAAAAAATTATTATCATATCTTATATGTAACTTTGATTTTATAAGTCTACAGCTACAACCATCATTTACAGCTCGTTCTTTACTATAAAATTGTAGATTAAGGAAAAAAAAATATGATGATTTATTTTAACATCTCAGTTACTATGGCCTAGATTTCGTTCTTTATTACTGTGGTAACGAAGGGTAACGAAGGGTAACGAAGTATTAATTTTCTTTGTGTAAGGAAACAAACAACATTAGCTACATTTTGAATCAAGGGTTGATTCAAGAAGGACCATAAAATGCAAATACAAATAGCGGACTGCCGCTTCAAACTCGAGGGGTCAACGACAAGAGATATTACGCGATTTGAATCACATGACCAAAAACAGGGTTTTTAATAGAGAAAGCGGATACTAATTTTTTGAACAAAGAACTATTATTAGGATGACATCAAACTGGTCTCTGACCAATGACAGAAAAGAAGAACAAAATAGAGAGAACTTAAAATAGGGATTCAGGAACGAAAACAGGGTAATCTTTTTTTTGAAATCGAACAAAGAGTAAGTGTTTACTTTGTAATAACGATAATCTACCGCTCTCTGTTTGAAATTCTCCTTGGTAATAAAATTATGAAGATAAAGTTTAAAATAAGAAGAAAAAACCTCAAAAAGGCTTTCTGTCACTTGAAAATAATTTTAATACGTATATATGAAAAATTCATGATTTTGGAACTCATACTTTCATTAGTATTCCAACCTATTCAAGGCTTGAGCCATTTGGAAAAAACAGTATTTTTTTTAGGTTACAATAAGCTAAATTAAATTTCTTCCCAGAAATTTAAGCTTTGAATAACTGAGGGTTTAAAGAGGGAAGGAACCTTAACCAAGAAGAGAACGCCAGGAGAGCCATTTGTGCTTCCCCCTTTCAGCCTAGAGTCCCTTGAGACTTAGCTTGACTTTATAAAGACCTTACATCCAAAAATTGGAATTATCAGACAATATCATTACTTAACCCCCCCCTTTGTGCAATCTTCAGACGTTTATACGAAGAGGAAAACCGTTCCCCTTTTAATCATTCTTTCATCTCGTTTACCCCGTACTGCATGTTTATACAAAGGTGACCTCAATGTCTATACAAGCAGGTTAGGGGAAAAGGCGGAACAATATTACCAGCTTAAGAATTTCTAAATCTTTATGTCCAGATATTTTCAATTAAGTTTCCCTGCTAAAATTTAAGCTTAATAAAGGTCAAAGGAATACAGAACCATGTCAAGAAATAATAAAAGTATCTCATGGTTTGGGTTAATGAAAATTTGAATTAAAAGCAAGTACGGTTATTCTTAGCTTAGCTCAAAAATAGCTTGAACTAAAGGATTTTTATAACCCAGAACTCAAGCCTTGACTAGCTGTTCAAGTGTAACCCCTTTAAGTTGAAACATTCGTTAGCTTAGGATTAACTTAATCTTTTTCTTTTCGGTATACAAAGGTGGATTTGAACAAGTAGATCATTTGACCTTAGAAGAGGTTTGGAAATAGTCAACATAGATAGAATTAGAATATTTTTCCTTTTATCTTATTTTATAAATAAAATCAGTTGTCACTGAATTCTGAGTACCGATTTCTTACCAAAGCCTCCGTTGGTAAAACGCTACCAAATTTATTAGCCCTGATAGTAGGGGCAACCTTACAACTGGTGCCAGCGGTACTCAAGTTCGGTGCTAGCAAAACTTTACCGCATAATACATCGTAAACCGTTTTAATCACATTCTCAAACGTGAGCAGCTTAGCGTAGCGGAAGTGCACTGGGTGTTTGCCCCGGAGAAGGATGGATCGAAACTTCATCGAACTTCGCTCGGCCTAAGGTCTAGCGTTCTTTGGTTAGCTTTCGATCCACCTACCTCTGAAGCTGCTCTGAAGATTGTTATCAAGAAAACTATTCCACAGTTGCCAGTCCCTACTTTGGATGCGTTTCATTAAACATACAACATTTCGTGTGGATATTACTGTGAAGTTTTACCAGAGCATTTTTAGTCGACTTTTCAACAATATCCTCTCTTTTAAAGAGAATTTTAATCTGTAATTTTGAATATTTGTCATAGTCCTGTAGAACATTCGTAAAATATTTCTCAATTTACAAAGATCAGCCTGCATTTTTTCCATGTTCTTGGACTTCTGAATGTAAATTTTTACTTCATCTTTATGCGTTCTTTGGTACAACCTCGTAGAGGTATTAATTCTTTCATTATAGCTTTTGTCACCCCCAGTATCTACCCAATATTCTGGTACCAACTTTTTCTTATATTTGTTTCGGTAATCTTCATCTTTTTGATAACACTCCTTCCTGTTTTGTTTGGCTCTGTCAATTTTTACTTTTCGATACGCTTTTCTGTTCGTTTTACGGTTTGATATTGCTCCTCACTTTCAGTTGCAAGACTTGTTTTTTTTTATAATTTAAGTACTTAAAGATAGTAATATTCAATGGAAAACATGTGGAGATTTTTTTAAAGAAAGGTAAGGAGCCTCACTAAACTAAAAATAAGCAGAAATATTGTCAAATATTCTTCAAAGTAAAAACTATTATATATCCTATCTATATGCGTTGCATCATCATGCATTTGATTATTTATTTTAACATTTCAGTTACTATAGCCTAGATTTTGTTCTTTATTACTGCTTTCAAAACGTGTTTTTTCTCTTTTTGGTTACTATGGTCTCTGGTTTGCCTTTCACTGGGTTGTGCAAACTGCAGCAATTATGATTTTTCAAAACATATTTTAAACTTTTAGTTACTATATGCTTCGGTTTGTCTTTTACTTGATTGCAGCTATAGCTACAACCATCATTTAGAACTCGTTCTTTACTATAAAATTGTGGATTTAGAAAGAAAATCCTATATAATACATCATAAACTATTTAAATCAAATTCTCTAGTGTGAGCAGCTTAGCGCAGCGGATGTGCGTTGGGAATTTGCCCTGGAGAAGGATGGATAGAAATATCATCGAACCTCGCTGGGCCTTGGGTCTAGTGTTCTTTGGTTAGGTTTCGATCCACTGACCTCTGAAGCTGCTCTGAAGATTGTTTTTAAGATATTTGGATTGCTCGGCTCTAATATTTTCTTGATTTTATTACGTTTAGCTTACGTTCATCAAGCTTGTACACGAAAATGTAGTTTTTGTAAAAATTGATTCTACTTCTAAAACTATTTCATTTTTAATTACAAAAGGCACTAGCTATAGTAATTTCCTTTAGGATGAGCCATTAAACAGCTCTATACGATTTTCCAGTGCTCAGTTAGCTTAGGAGAAAGAAATAGTGGGGGAGGGGGGAATGCTGTCGATGCAGAATATCGCATTTAAAGCAAATTTTCTTGCTTTTAAAGCCAACATATTTTCTTTGTTGTTAAAGCCAAAAGACTGTAAGTTTCCTATGTAAGAGTTTCGAAAAGGCAGTTCTAAGAGTGTACTTTTTGATTCGATCTGACTCTATTTTTAGGAGTTATGGGTTATTGTATCTCTTAGTGTGGGACGTGGTCGCTTCTTACTAGGTTGCAAGCTGCCGCTGCAACCCGGATATCTTGTTGAAAGATAATCGTGTATAAATATTGTATTCACTTATTACGTCATATATAATAATAACCTACGATTATGACGTCATTCTTCAAGTTTGAACATGAAAATGCAGTTTTCTTGTAAAAAGTGATACTATTTTTAAAGCTATTTCTTTTTTAATTACAAAAGAAACTAGATATAGAAATTCCCTTTAAAACTAGCTATTAAACAGCTATCTGTGATTTGGCCAGTGCCCAGATAGCCGAGAGGAAAAAACGGAAAAAAGATGCCGTCGATGTCGAATATCATAGGTCAAGCCACATTTCTTGTTTTTCAAGCAAGCATATTTTCTTTGTTGTTCAAGCCAAGAGAATAAGTTTCCTATGTAAAAGTTTAAAACAAGGCAGTTCTACTAGTCTACTTTGTGCTTCCATCTGACATTATTTTTACGAGCTATGGGTTATTGTATTTCTTAGCATGGGACGTGATCATCTCTTACTAGGCTGCTAGCTACCGCTGCAACCCGGATATCATAAATGAATACCAGTGGCTTTAATCTGGGAAGTTGATTTTTTCTATAAGACGTTTTCTGCATTCCCCGTCTTGGATTAAAAAAAAAAATTCGTGGTATTTTCATTGAAAAGGGGCTGAATTTTTTTGAAATGTTATATAGTTTACAAAAGTTGATGGTGAAAAAGCCAATAACTACTTGCCGCAATACAGGGCTTAAGCTGGATGTTTTTCAAGACAATAACGAGACATGTCAAATTCATCATTGGGCCCTTTTGAAAATTGTAGTTTGTTTTGGCTCTGGTTTGCCTTTCACTAGGGTGTGCCAACTACTGCAATTAGGATTTTTCAAAACATGTTATAAGCTTCTAGTTACTATGGGCATCGGTTTGTCTTTTACTTGATTGTATCTACAGCTAAAACCATCATTTAGAGCTCCATCTTTATTATAAAATTGTGGATTTAGCAAAAATAAATATGATGATTCATTTTAACATCTCAGTTACTATGGCCTAGATTTCGTTCTTTATTACTGTTTTCAAAACGTGTTTTTTCACTTTTTGGTTACTATACGCTCTGGTTCGCCTTTCACTAGGTTTTGCCAACTACAGCAATTATGATTTTTCAAAACATATTTTAAACTTTTAGTTAGTATGGGCTTCGGTTTGTCTTTTAATTGATTGCATCTACAGCTACAACCATCACTTAGAGCTCGTTCTTTACTAAAAAATTGTGAATTTAGCAAAACTTTACCGCATAATACATCATAAACCGTTTTAATCACTGTCTCTGACGTGAGCAGCTTAGCGCAGCGGAAGTGCGCTGGGTGTATTCCTGGAAGAAGGATGGATCTAAACTTAATCGAACCTTACTGGGCCTAAGGTGTAGCGTTCTTTGGTTAGGTTTCGATCCACCAACCTCTGATGCAGCTCTGAAGATTCTTATCAATAAAACTGTTCCGCAGTTACCAGTCCCTACCTTGGATGTGTTTCATTAAACATTTAAAATTTCGGTTGGATATTACTATTGAATTTTACAAGACCATTTTTAGTCAACTTTTCAACATCATCCGCTCTTTTAAAGGGAATTTTAATCTGTAATTTTGAATATTTTTTGTAATCCTGGTAAAACATTCGTAAAATATTTCTCAATTTACAAAGATCAGCCTGTATTTTTGCCATGTTCTTGGACTTCTGAAAGTAAATTTTTACTTCGTCTTTATGCGTTCTTTGGTACAACCTCGTAGAGGTATTGATTTTTTCATTATAGCTTTTGTCACCCCAGTATCTACCCATTATTCTGGTAGCAACTTTTTCTTATATTTGTTTCGGTGATCTTCATCTTTGTGATAACACTCCTTGCTGTTTTGTTTGGCTCTGTCAATTTTTACTTTTCGATACGCTTTTCTGTTCGTTTTACGGTTAGATATTACTCCTTACTTTCATTTTCAAGATTTTTTTTTTATTATTTAACTACTTACAGATAGTAATATTCAGTGGAAAAGAAGCGGAGAAATTTTTTTTAAGAGAAGTAAAGAGCGTCACCAAACTAAAAATAAGCAGAAATATTGTCAAATATTTTTCAAAGTAAAAACTATTATATATCCTATCTATATGTATTGCATCATCATGCATTTGATTATTTATTTTTACATTTCAGTTACTATGGCCTAGATTTTGTTATTTATTACTGTTTTCAAAACGTCTTTTTTCCCTTTTTCGTTACTATGGGCTCTGGTTTGCCTTTTACTAGGTTGTGCCAACTACTGCAATTATGATTTTTCAAAACATATTTTAAAATTTTAGTTACTATGAGCTTCGGTTTGTCTTTTACTTGATTGCATCTACAGCTACAACCATCACTTAGAGCTCGTTTTTTACTAAAAAATTGTGAATTTAGCAAAACTACACCGCATAATACATCATAAACCGTTTTAATCACATTTTCTAACGTGAGCAGCTTAGCGTAGCGGAAGTGCGCTGGATGTTTGCCCCGGAGAAGGATGTTAAACATATAACATTTCGTTTGGATATTACTATGAAGTTTTACAAGACCATTTTTAGTTTTATTTGTTTCGGTAATCTTTATCATTGTGATGACACTCCTTGCTGTTTTGTTTGGCTCTGTTAATTTTTACTTTTCGATACGCTTTTCTGTTCGTCTTACGGTTTGATATTGCTCCTTACTTTCAGTTGCAAGACTTGTTTTTTTTATTATTTAATTACTTACAGACAGTAATATTCAATGGATAACATGTGGAGAAAATTTTTTAAAGAAAGGTAAAGAGCCTCACTAAACTAAAAATAAGCAGAAATATTGTCAAATGTTCTTCAAAGTAAAAACTATAATATATCCTATCTATATGTATTGCATCATCATGCATTTGATTATTTATTTTTACATTTCAGTTACTATGGCCTAGATTTTGTTATTTATTACTGTTTTCAAAACGTCTTTTTTCCCTTTTTGGTTACTACGGGCTCTGGTTCGCCTTTTACTAGGTTGTGCCAACTACTACAATTATGATTTTTCAAAACATATTTTAAACTTTTAGTTACTATGAGCTTCGGTTTGTCTTTTACTTGATTGCAGCTATACCTACAATCATCATTTAGAGCTCGTTCTTTACTTTAAAATTGTGGATTTAGCAAAACTTTACCGCATAATACATCATAAACCGTTTTAATCACATTCTCTAACGTGAGCAGCTTAGCGTAGCGGAAGTGAGCTGGATGTTTGCCCCGGAGAAGGATGGATTGAAACTTAATTGAACCTCGCTGGGCGTAAGGTGTGTAGTGTTCTTTGGTTAGGTTTCGATCCACCGACCTCTGAAGCTGCTCTGAAGATTCTTATCAGGAAAACTGTTCTACAGTTACCAATCCTTATATTGGATACGTTTCATTAAACATACAACATTTCGTTTGGATATTACTATGAAGTTTTACAAGACCATTTTTAGTTATATTTGTTTCGGTAATCTTCATCATTGTGATAACACTCCTTGCTGTTTTGTTTGGCTCTGTTAATTTTTACTTTTCGATACGCTTTTCTGTTCGTATTACGGTTTGATATTGCTCCTTACTTTCAGTTGCAAGACCTGTTTTTTTTTATTATTTAATTAATTACAGGCAGTAATATTCAATGGAAAACACGAGGAGAAAATTTTTTAAAGAAAGGTAAAGAGCCTAACTAAACTAAAAATAAGCAGAAATATTGTCACATGTTCTTCAAAGTAAAAACTATTATATATCCTATCTATATGTATTGCATCATCATGCATTTGATTATTTATTTTTACATATCCGTTACTATGGCCTAGATTTTGTTATTTATTACTGTTTTCAAAACGTCTTTTTTCCCTTTTTGGTTACTATGGGCTCTGGTTCGCCTTTTACTAGGTTGTGCCAACTACTGCAATTATGATTTTTCAAAACATATTATAAACTTTTAGTTACTATGGGCTTCGGTTTGTCTTTTACTTGATTGCAGCTATACCTACAATCATCATTTAGAGCTCGTTCTTTACTTTAAAATTGTGAATTTAGCAAAACTTTACTGCATAATACATCATAAACCGTTTTAATCACATTCTCTAACGTGAGCAGCTTAGCGCAGCGGAAGTGCACTGGGTGTTTGCCCGGGAGAAGGATGGATTGAAACTTAATTGAACCTCGCTGGGCCTAAGGTGTAGCGTTCTTTGGTTAGGCTTCAATCCACCGACCTCTGAAGCTGCTCTGAAGATTCTTATCAAGAAAACTGTTCTACAGTTACTAATCTCTATATTGGATACGTTTCATTAAACATACAATATTTCGTTTGGATATTACTATGAACTTTTACAAGACCATTTTTAGTTATATTTGTTTCGGTAATCTTCATCATTGTGATGACACTCCTTGCTGTTTTGTTTGGCTCTGTTAATTTTTACTTTTCGATACGCTTTTCTGTTCGTCTTACGGTTTGATATTGCTCCTTACTTTCAGTTGCAAGACTTGTTTTTTTTTTTATTTAACTACTTACAGACAGTAATATTCAATGGACAACATGTGGAGAAATTTTTCAAAGAAAGGTAAAGAGCCTCACTAAACTAAAAATAAGCAGAAATATTGTCAAATGTTCTTCAAAGTAAAAACTATTATATATCCTATCTATATGTATTGCATCATCATGCATTTGATTATTTATTTTTACATTTCAGTTACTATGGCCTAGATTTTGTTATTTATTACTGTTTTCAAAACGTCTTTTTTCCCTTTTTCGTTACTATGGGCTCTGGTTTGCCTTTTACTAGGTTGTGCCAACTACTGCAATTATGATTTTTCAAAACATGTTTTAAACTTTTAGTTACTATGGGCTTCGGTTTGTCTTTTACTTGATTGCAGCTATAGCTACAACCATCATTTAGAGCTCGTTCTTTACTATAAAATTGTGGATTTAGAAAGGAAATCCCGTATAATACATCATAAACTATTTAAATCACATTCACATTTTACTATATAATAGTAAAAACTATTATATATCCTATCTATATGTATTGCATCATCATGCATTTGATTATTTATTTTTACATTTCAGTTACTATGGCCTAGATTTTGTTATTTATTACTGTTTTCAAAACGTCTTTTTTCCCTTTTTGGTTACTATGGGCTCTGGTTCACCTTTTACTAGGTTGTGCCAACTACTACAATTATGATTTTTCAAAACATATTTTAAACTTTTAGTTACTATGAGCTTCGGTTTGTCTTTTACTTGATTGCAGCTATACCTAATATCATCATTTAGAGCGCGTTCTTTACTAAAAAATTGTGAATTTAGCAAAACTTTACCGCATAATACCTCGCTGGGCCTAAGGTGTAGCGTTCTTTGGTTAGGTTTCGATCCACCGACCTCTGAAGCTGCTCTGAAGATTCTTATCAGGAAAACTGTTCTACAGTTACCAATCCCTATATTGGATACGTTTCATTAAACATACAACATTTCGTTTGGATATTACTATGAAGTTTTACAAGACCATTTTTAGTTATATTTGTTTCGGTAATCTTCATCATTGTGATGACACTCCTTGCTGTTTTGTTTGGCTCTGTTAATTTTTACTTTTCGATACGCTTTTCTGTTCGTCTTACGGTTTGATATTGCTCCTTACTTTCAGTTGCAAGACTTGTTTTTATTTTATTATTTAATTACTAACAGACAGTAATATTCAATGGAAAACATGTGGAGAAAATTTTTTAAAGAAAGGTAAAGAGCCTCACTAAACTAAAAATAAGCAGAAATATTGTCAAATGTTCTTCAAAGTAAAAACTATTATATATCCTATCTATATGTATTGCATCATCATGCATTTGATTATTTATTTTTACATTTCAGTTACTATGGCCTAGATTTTGTTATTTATTACTGTTTTCAAAACGTCTTTTTTCCCTTTTTGGTTACTATGGGCTCTGGTTCGCCTTTTACTAGGTTGTGCCAACTACTACAATTATGATTTTTCAAAACATATTTTAAACTTCTAGTTACTATGAGCTTCGGTTTGTCTTTTACTTGATTGCAGCTATACCTACAATCATCATTTAGAGCTCGTTCTTTACTTTAAAATTGTGAATTTAGCAAAACTTTACCGCATAATACATCATAAACCGTTTTAATCACATTCTCTAACGTGAGCAGCTTAGCGTAGCGGAAGTGCGCTGGATGTTTGCCCCGGAGAAGGATGGATTGAAACTTAATCGAACCTCGCGGCCTAAGGTGTAGCGTTCTTCGGTTAGGTTTTGATCCACCGACCTCTGAAGCTGCTCTGAAGATTCATATCAGGAAAACTGTTCTACATCATCATGTTGTTGCATCATGTTGTTGCAAAATCGTGATGCATCATCATGCATTTGATTATTTATTTTAACATTTCAGTTACTATGGCCTAGATTTTGTTCTTTATTACTGTTTTCAAAACGTGTTTTTTCTTCTTTTGGTTACTATGGGCATGGTTCGCCTTTTACTAGGTTGTGCCAACTACTGCAATTTTGATTTTTCAAAACTTGTTTTAAACTTTTAGATACTATGAGCTTCGCTTTGTCTATAATCTTAGTATAATCTTACTTTTTTACTATAATCTTACTAGGATGCTAGCTACCGCTGCAACCCGGATCAAATATCTTTTAAAAGACTGCAGTATGAAAAGACAACAAATTGTCTGCGGTTAGAAGACAAATGACAATCAGAATCCATATATATATAATCTATATATAGAAGCCTGCCACATGCCGAATGCTGGGGCCCAGCAGCGAAGCCGCCAGGCTCCCGGTACTATAAACAATGTAAACTTCACAGCTAAACTTCACAACGGACTCGGCCGCGGCCTTCGGCCCCGACCGAGTCCGTTGATTTTGAATTGAAGTTATCAAGTATTTTGGGCAATAGGTTGCATCAAGACTGGGCTGGGTAATATGCAATGGTGTGCTTTTCTAATGATCTTCCTTTAAAATAAACTATGGACTAAAGTTCGTTCTTTAATGTATATATTAAAAAATTATTATCATATCTTATATGTAACTTTGATTTTATAAGTCTTGATAGTCTAATGGTAAGCATGCCCACTTGCGGGGAGAACTTTTAATGTGTTGAATTAAAAGCACTATCTTTTAAATTTAAAATTTAAAAAAGAAACTTGTTTATTTACATCCTAGCTAAAAATAATGGAGATAATATGAATGAACCACAGGGTTCAGTTTCTTAGGGCATGAGTTCGTTTTTTAACTGTAAATAAAAACAAGAAAAAGGCTACGGCTTTTTCTTCTTTTAAATAGTAAGAGACAAAATTCAAACAATCAAGTAGCTAACTAAGTCCAATGTATGGAATGGTTTGTTATTTCAGTGATCGTCTTTTAATGTAAAAATAGTTTTGAACCCCATTAATTTCCTTTAAAATGAGCCATTGAAGAACTCTCTACGATGTTCCAGTGCCAAGCTATCTGTGGAAAAAAATGAAAAAAAATGCCGTTTAGGCAGAATGCTTCAGCAGCTGCCGCTTTTTTGATTTTCAAGCCATTATAAATCCCTTGCTGTTCAAGCCAAGGGACAGAAAGTTTTCCATTTAGGGGTTTTGGACAAGGCGGTTCTAATAGTTTATTTTGTTTTGATCTGACTCTATTTTTAGGAGCTATGGGTTTTTATATTTCTTAACATTGGATGTGATCATCTCTTACTAGGTTGCTATATGTCGCTGCAACCCTAAAAATAGAGTCAGATCAAAACAAAAGTACATCATTAGAACCACCTTGTCTGAAACCCTACTAGATAAATGATGATTTTTCAAAACATGTTTTAAACTTTTAGTTAGTATGGGCTTCGGTTTTTCTTTTACTTGATTGCATCTACAGCTACAACCATCATTTAGTGCTAGTTCTTTACTATAAAACTGTGAATTTAGCAAAACTTTTCCGTATAATACATCATAAACCGTTGTAATCACATTTTCTAACGTGAGCATCTTAGCGCAGCGGAAGTGAGCTGGCTTTTTGCCCCGGAGAAAGATGGATCGAAACTTCATCGAACTTCGCTCGGCCTAAGGTGTAGCGTTCTTACCTTCATCATTGTGATAACACTCCTTGCTGTTTTGTTTGGCGCTCTCAATTTTTACTTTTCGATACGGTTTTCTGTTCGTTTTAATGTTTGATATTGCTCCTTACTTTCAGTTGCAAGACTTGTTTTTTTTATTATTTAATTACTTACAGATAGTAATATTCAATGGAAAAAATGCGGAGAAATTTTTTTAAAGAGAAGTAAAGAGCCTCACTAAACTAAAAATAAGTAGAAATATTGTCAAATGTTCTTCAAAGTAAAACTATTATTTATCCTCTATATGTGTTGCATCATCACGCGTTAGTTGATTTATTTTAACATTTCATTTACTATGGCCTAGGTTTTTTTCTTTATTACTATTTTCAAAACGTGTTTTTTCACTTTTTGGTTACTATGGGCTCTGGTTCACTTTTCACTAGGTTGTGCCAACTACTGCAATTATGATTTTTCAAAACATGTTTTAAACTTTTAGTTACTATGGGCTTCGGTTTGTCTTTTACTTGATTGCAGCTATAGCTACAACCATCATTTAGAGCTCATTCTTTACTATAAAATTGTGGATTTAGAAAGGAAATCCCGTATAATACATCATAAACTATTTAAATCACATTCTCTAGTGTGAGCAGCTTAGCGCAGCGGAAGTATGTTGGGAATTTATCCCGGAGAAGGATGGATCGAAATCGAATCAAACCTCGCTGGGCCTAAGGTCTAGCGTTCTTTGGTTAGGCTTGATCCACCGACCTCTGAAGCTGCTCGGAAGATTCTTATCAAGAAAACTGTTCCACAGTTACCAGTCCCTACCATGGATGTGTTTCATTAAACATACAACATTTCGTTTGGATATTACTATGTAGTTTTACAAGACCATTTTTAGTCGACTTTTCAACAACTTCCGCTCTTTTAAAGAGAATTTTAATCTGTTTTTTTGAATATTTTTTGTAATCCTGGTAAAACATTCGTAAAATATTTCTCAATTTACAAAGTTTAACTTGCATTTTTGCCATGTTCTTGGACTTCTGAATGTAAATTTTTACTTCGACTTTTGTACAACCTCGCAGAGGTATTGACTTTTTCATTATAGCTTTTGTCATCCCTCTATCTACCCACTATTCTGGTAGCAACTTTTTCTTATATTTGTTTCGGTGATCTTCATCCTTGTAATAACACTCCTTGCTGTTTTGTTTGGCTCTATCAATTTTTACTTTTCGATAAACTTTTCTGTTTGTTTTACGGTTTGATATTGCTCCTTACTTTCAGTTGCAAGATGTGTTTTTTTATTATTTAATTACTTACAGATAGTAATATTCAATGGAAAACATGTGGAGAAAACTTTTTAAAGAAAAGTAAAGAGCCTCACTAAACTAAAAATAACTAGAAATATTGTCAAATATTCTTCAAAGTAAAAACTATTATATATCCTATCTATATGTGTTGCATAATCATGCATTTGGTTGTTTATTTTAACTGTTCAGTTACAGTAGAATGGGGGGTGTTACTCCCACGAGAACAATACCCCTTCGAATCCCGATCCGGACACTTTTTTTAAAAACTCCCACGAGAACCACGTGGTTAATGGTCCTTATAAGGGCATAGCCTCCCTAGGGAGAAAGATTGCGTAATCAGTCAATAACCTCTTTTTCCAAGGTCGATTACTCCGGAACGAAGGTTGCACATGCGCATTGAATTCTAACGGGAACAATGTTATTGATCTAGGACTCGAGGGGGAAGTGAATTTCCGAGAACTTGATTGCGTAATCGATCGTGAATGTCATGGTGTCCAGAAATAGTATTTGTTGTTGTTCTCGAGCCAAATGCTATGAGTTTCCCGGAAACAGTTAGATCACGTGTTTCCTTCTCAGCCAATCAGCGAGTCGGATACATCTTCCTTCTCAGCCAATCAGAGGCCTGCTTACACATAATTTTCCCCATTACATAACAATTCGCCCTTAAGATTTCGTATATAACGGACATGCAATGTGATTAAATTATCAGAAAGTATTTTGACACAGTGTAAACAACAATGGATAATATTGATGAATTAGAAGCCTTGGCAACTATAATTTACCATGTAAGTTCCTTTTTAGTAAATTTTCAAATAAAATTATTTTACTTGGACATCCTCCAGTATATTCAGTTAAAACGTAAATATATTCATTTACCCCAAACCCCCCCCCCAAACCATACAAAAATCATTATAATCAATGGAAAACATAAAATATATTATTTATAACCTCCCACTATTGTTTTACAACCAAAATTCTAGCAAAAAGAAATAATTTTATTTAAAAAAATTATAGCCTGTCTCTATTGTGATTTAAAGTGTCTACTGACTTCCGTCACTGTTGTTATTAACCCGCTCTGGTTTGACACAAGGCTCTCCGGCGCGAGGCATATAATTAGCTCTGACCCTTTTCCCTCTGTATTTACGAACGCAGCGGCCAAAGTCAAAGGGTTTTGTTTTGGCTGTCAAATTAAAAACAGTTTTAAGCAAAAAGAGATTGCTATATATTAAGCATGTAGTTTCGTAACCTTGTTTTTGTCAGAGAGCCGGTAAAAGAGATTATTTTCAAATTAATTTTAACAATATATTTAGAACATTATGTGAAAGGGAGGAGGGGGCAATACATTGCTTCTAACAGCTTCGTTGTAAGTAAATTATGTAATGGGGGGGGGCAATTCCTTCAATTCGACCGCCATCAGTGTAAAATGAAAACAAACAGTGCAGGGCTAGAAAAGTCTTTGTGAGTTGCATGAAGCTAATATTATGTATAAATTTAATAGCATTTTAACCTATGTTTGCAAAATATATGCCTACAGGTCGATGGGTTAACGATCTAATTTAAAGCCTATAGACCAGAAAATTTAATATTTTTCTAAATGGTAAAAATAGAAACAATGATTCCTATCCTATGGCTATAGACTACTGATTGTCTAATAAAAACGTTTGATTTCTAAACCTAATATATTTCTCGAGAAATTTTTACTTTTTGCTTTACTGAAAAGAGATAAATTACATGGATGAGGGTACTAACTTTCTTTCTGTAAAAAAGGGGCAAATTATTTGATACTAATTTTTTCTCTTCTTTTTAAGGCAAATTATGAAGAATGTATGGCGCCGCCGCCCGCTAAGAAAGCGAGAGTGGACGAGACAAGACCATCCATTATTAAGTACGCTGGCTCGACCCCAAAACATGTGCAATCATCTGTACAAGAATGTAACGCCGCCAGCCCGTCCGCCTTCCATCATACGTTGCCTGGGCCTTCAAGAGCTGCCCCACTTATGCAAGGTCAGGAAGTGGTCCTCCAGCATGCACTACCTGGTCCTTCGGGCACCCAAGTGCAGCCGGGATATGCAAATGTAGGCATTTTTTCCTACCTATCTATTTCTTCCATTGTTTTTTTCTTTTTCAATCCCAATATAAACATATCTCAGCGGGATATTAACCCCTCACCCCCCAACCATTGTTTTAAATTTCTCTCCCTCGGAGATATCTAAAGGTAATTTTTTGCAAAGAAACCGCTCTTTTCTAATCTTTGCTATCGCTTTGATATTTCATAAGCGAATGTTTTTAGGTAATTTTTATTAATAATCACTGCCTTTGAAACTCAAAATGCACTTTTTTCTAATCTTTGCTATTTTCTATGCATTCCCTATATCTCTTCGCCGATATCTCATAAGTAAATATTTTTCATTGGTAATTTCTAGTCAATTAATGCTCACCATTTGAAACTCTAAATCCCCTATTTTTCACAATTGATTATCCCAAAGTTTTATGAGAAGGAACTGTGAGATTATTCACATTTATCTATTTGTCACATATGGATCCCGTAATTTGCGCAAGGATATTTTAAAATAGCCTTCAATCTTACAAACCCTTGCCAATATTTTAGTGATGGGGAAACATTGTTGACGATATACTGAGTTAATGGTTTACAGCATTTAAGTGTACTGTTTTCTCGTCTGAAGTTCGGTCTTGGAAATCGGAACACTCACGTGGCGGCTTACAACAAGTGTGAGCTAATTAAAAGTTCACCAAACCTTTATACTGGAATTATATAAATACTTTTAATTATGCAGTCTAAGCGAATCGGAAACCTGGGGTTGGACTGGAGTTAAAGTGAAGGGAGCCATAGGGGGGCCCGAGACCTGCTGGGGTGCGCGGGTCGAGACGCACCTGGGGATGAGACATGGATCAGGGACGTGACACACGGTTGCGCCCCGAGTCATTGAAGCGTCGGGGGAAGCGCCGCGGGTCTGGGATGCGCTGTGGGGCATGGTTAGGGTGGCGCTTGTGGAAGCGAAAAAAAAAAAAAAATATTTAACACTTTGAAAATAAACGACCAAATTGTCGCCTTCCATGTAAAGTGGCATTTTAGATTGTATTTATATTATATTAAGTTGGATTTTATTTCAGTTGAATTAACCAAATTTTATTAAGCAATAATAATCCAAATTTTAAAAACAATAGGGCTGATTTGAACACTGAAAATAAGCTATTTTTTCATTTATAGATTGCATTGGTCCCCTACTCTCCGTTCAGTGAAGAAGAGGAAGAACCAATTCTAACACCGCCACTGGAGTTTCAAGAAAATTCACTATGGGA